>NW_015165293.1:209354-222372 GCF_001447785.1 Gekko japonicus
GTCAACCACCAATCATACCACACTTGCTTCTCTCAATCACTCTAGTCTATCTATTACAGCCATGCAACCAAACTTTTAAAGAGACACACACACACAGAAACAAGGAATCGTTACAGTGCCCAATTTACTTCTTTGGAATTTGAAACTCTTCTTGTGGAACGGAATATTATACATAGGAGGTCATCAGTGTGTTATCCACAAGGCAATGGAGAAACTGAGCGGTTTAATAGAAGTTTGAAGGATAGATCTAGGATCGTAGTTTTAAATAGTCTCCAAGCTTCCCCAATGGTTTTGACCCTTTCTACTTTTCCTTTCAGTTTCTTCCTTACATGTCCCCTCATATCAGAGAAGTTACCCCTTTTAAAGTTAAAAGTGGTTGTGTCGGTCTTTTTGGGCAACTCCCTATTTATACAAATGTTGAACTCATTATGGTCACTGTTCCCAAGTGGTGCAATTGCAGCGGGTCGCGTTATTCAGTGCAGAGAAAAACCTTAGAACTTTTAAGATGACCGTGTATAGAATGCTTCTTATTTGGTACCTGCATATTCTAGTGGGAATGAAGTGAGTTTTGAATCAGAGGGTTCTCCTTTGTTACCAGTGATTAAAAATGAGGATGGGCCTGTGCAGAAGGAGACCAATCCAAGCCATCACTTGGGATATCCAGATGCTGTGTGTGTTTCTTTAAGAGGACTGTATATGTCAGGAGCAATGTTCCCTGTAAGCTGCGGAGTCTTGTGAGCAAAAATTCTACTTTGTGAGCTACTGGAATTAAAGTTCTATGCGAGCGATTTGGCTACTGCATCAACTAGTTTGCTCTGGAGCCATCCTTACTGAGCTAAGAGGGAACACTGGTCAGGAGTAGGAAGTGGAAGTGATTGCAAGTTGCAGGTGTATTTTATACTGTGTGACTGAGAATAATAAAGCTAACCTAGAGACTGATGTGGAGGCGTTTTATTACGATACAACATTTAGCTTCAGGACACTATTCAAGGGTAGCTTCATGAGAAGGCTGACACTATTTTTTCTTGCATGAAATAAAGAGTGGTTTTTCCACTCCTTCCAACTAACAGCACGGAATCAACCATAAATTTGATTTTAGTGACACTTCCCTCTATAGAAGCATGCTTACACTGTGTTGAGATGCAACTGCATTTAAGAACTGTATTTATTATTTATTTATTTTATACCCCACCCTCCCCGCGAGCAGGCTCAGAGCGGCTTACGTAATTGGTCTATAATGACCATTAATTCACATAAAAACAGTTTAAAATTTCAAATACAGTAAAACATAAACTCATAAAGTGCTAGTGCTGATACATTGGGTACATAAGATGGCAAGCTGGAAATACAACCAGTTTACCACTCAATGGTCTTCCTGAGCACAGTGGTGGAGGCCAGATGTTAAAACTACGGAACAGCTCGTTGGTAGTAGTGGGGACGGCTCCTAGTTGAAAGCCTGGTGGAAGAGCTCCGTCTTGCAGACCCTGCGGAACTGCACAAGATCCCGCAGGGCCCTGATCTCCTCCAGGAGCTTGTTCCACCAGTACGGAGCCGCCACCAAGAAAGCCCTGGCCCTAGTGGTGGCGAGCCTGGCATCCTTGGGGCCCGGAAGTCAGTCGGTTCTGGGATCCCGACCTCAGTGCTCTCTGGGGCATATATGGGGAAAGGTGGTCCCTCAGGTATGTCGGACCCTGGCCATATAGGGCTTTAAATGTAAACACCAGCACCCTGAAGTGAATTCGGTATACTATTGGCAGCCAGTGCAGCACCTTCAGCACAGGCTGGATGTGCTCCCATCTGGGAAAGCCCATCAAAAGCCTGGCCGCGGCATTCTGCACTACCTGCAGCTTCCGAAATTGCAACAGGGGCAGCCCCATGTAGAGAGAGTTACAGTAGTCTAGTCTTGAGGTGACCATCGCATGGATCACCGTAGCTAAGTCGCTGCGGTTGAGGAAGGGAACCAACTGCCTGGTCAGCTGAAGATGATAAAAGGCTGACCTGGCAGTGGCTGCCACCTGGGCCTCCATTGTTAAGGAGGAATCCAGGAGCATTCCCAAACTCCTAACCTCCGGCACTGGCACCAATGGCGCCCCGCCGAAGGTCAGGAGTAGGGTCCCTCCTCCCAAACCGCTCCAACTCACGCACAGGACCTCCGTCTTTGTCGGATTCAGCTTCAGCTGGCTCAGCCTAAGCCAACTGGACATCAGATAGAGCTGAGTGTCATCGGCGTACTGATGGCACCCCAGCCCATACCTCCTGGCAAGGGGCACATAAAGATGTTGAACAGCATCGTGGACAGCACTGCCCCTTGGGGCACTCCAGCGGGTGCGTGGACTGCTGTTCCCCTAGTGCCACCCTTTGTCCCCGACCTTGGAGAAAGGAAGCAAGCCACTGCAGGGCAAGCCCCTGAATTCCCATGTCGGCAAGGCGATGAAGCAGTAACTGATGGTCGACCATGTCGAACGCCACCAACAGGTCCAACAACAATACTGCTGAGCCACCCCGATCAGTAAGAGCGACCAGTGCTGTCTCCGTCCCATGGAATATAGTCAAATGTATTCAAAAACCTATTCAAAAAGTTTTTGTCTTATGATAACCTTAAAACATAGCTATCTTAAGTATCATAACCATTGTCTGTTCACTGTGAATGGATCCTAGTATGGTGTTTGTCTACACTGGACACCTGATGGCTGTTGGGGCTTTGATAAAAGGCCATTAATTTGGTCCTTTAATAGCAATTAATGTTTCCTCACTGGTTAGAAGTTCGTCTCCAGATAGATAGCTTTGTCATTCAAGGACTCAACAGAGCTCAGGAAAAAAAATTCTACTTCTGTCACCTGAAAGGAGGTGGCAGGCTGTCCGTTTGAGAAATATTTTGAGTTTCAATAAACCAGTTGGGAAATGGAACACTGATTGACTTAGAATGCTGTGAATGCTTAGGATTACACTGTTACCTGGGTTTTTCCAGAAAAATACCTAAGACTGGATTGTCTTTTTAAAGGGTGGTAGTACAGGGCACTCTATAGCATGTTAGATACCATCTCAGTCTTCAAAATCAGTCCTTGCCAGAAATGAGCAGCTTTGGCAGCAGCAATTCAACATGGATAGACAAGAACAATGAATGGAGAAAAGCTTAAGAAATAACAGCAGTGGAATAAGTAAGTGTAGGCCCCCAAACATCAATTAATAGATTTGCTTAAGTGATCAAAATCGCTTTGATCAAGTAAATGGGTGTCCCTAATTAAGCAGCAGACTTTAATAAAAGTACTCACAAAATTTTAAAGAATTATGTTAGAATAGGCATCCTGCCTTCACTCACACAGAGGGAGAAATGTTTTTTCTATGTTAGTACCTACTGCAACAAATGTTAATCTAATAAACCACTTTTTTCAGACCAAGCGTGGTTAAATGTACATACGCTTAAGAGATTAATCAACCAAAAAACATTATCTACTTTTCTGTAGTCAACTGATAGCCTCAATAACAATCCTATGTGTTAGATCTGGAGTAATCCTCCATGGGCCACCTTTAAGACCAATCAAGTTTAATTCTGGGTATAAGCTTTCAGTGTGCATGCATACTTCTTCAGATACACTGAAAAAGTTTTCCCCAAACCTGACATACGTATACGCAGAGACAGGGTGAGGGGGTCAGTTGCCAGGATGACTAGTGCTGTCAAAAAATACGGAAGTAACCGGGCAAGTATAGCTGAGACGGGATTAAAGCATTTGGCAAGAGCTGTGAATGGCAGGGAACGAGCCTACAAACACAAGAGTCAACAAGCAGACGGGATAACCAAGTCCCCTGGCTGCTGTTATTCTTCGCGATCAAACAGAGCCTCCATGTGCAGAGGCAGTGGACCTCTGCGGGATACTGTGGGTTGGCGACAGTGAGGAGCGGGATGGCGGACTAGAGCGGCTCTGGGGCCCGATTCCACGTGCGTCGCCCCCCGCTCCTCCTGACCTAAACTGTCGTTTTAAGGATCTTTACAGAAAACGATGTTTTACCAGCAAATTCTAGCTATGCAGATTGGATACATCTATGAGGATTTTTTATGGTTCGAGCACCCTCATAAAATACTTTTAAGGTCCTTCTAAAATATATCTGGATTTATGATACCTTACTACTCTAGTGGAGCAAGTGGAAAACAACAAGAAAGGGACAAGGTCACCGTAATAAGCTGTTCCTACTGATAAGTTTATAGATGGCATTGTGTTCAATGAACTTGCACTGACAGTCTGTATTGTCGTTTAAACAGTAATCTTGTTTATGTATACTTGACTTATCTTCTAATAAAATCGTTTATTTAAATTAAAAAAGAAAAGAAAAAAGGATCTCGCCAAAGCAAGCCCTGCGGCCGCTTGCGGGGCTTGGCCACCGGCGCCCGGTCCCGAGCGGGCTAGACACACGAGGCTGGCCACGGAGGGAGCGCGGCGGGCGCTCGGGGCTGAGCTCTGGAGAGGGCAAAGGCAAAAAACCCCCTGGCTGCGGCGAGGGTTTCCTCTCAGGCTGCTCAGCGCCACGGCGAAAGGAGCCCTTTGCAGTGACGCAGCCGCCGCTGAAGAGCCGCCGAGCGACGCTTCAAACCCCCCCCCAAAAAAAACAACCCCACAACAGCCTGCGATGCTCCACGCTCCGTCTGGCCTCCCCAAGCTGTTCAATTGCTATTTTAATGCGGCGGTTGTCTGCGCCCGACCGCATCGTGCGAGAAAACGGCGTGAACCGCTGAGGCCTAGAAGGCGGGAATATCGAAGGGGAAGCGGGAGGGGGGGCAGGCGGCGGCTACGACGCCGCCTCGTCTTTTATTATTAATGTGAATCAGCGGCGCGGGCGCAGCCTCCCTCCCCCCTTTTCTTTCGCTTCTCCCTCATCGAGCAGCGCCGCGGACGGGCTAGGCCAGGCCGCGCCCGCCAGCGAAGCCATCCCAGCCGGAGATGGCGGCGGGTAGAATAAGGCACACTGGGTAAAAACACATTTATATACGAACCTCGCCGAGAAATTTTCCAACAATTCCTCCGTCCGACCACCATGCACCAGGACAGGAAACGGCCGTCTCAGCGCCCGCCCGCCTATTCCCCAACGCCGCCCACAGTCGTGCGGGTGGGGCCCCGCAACCAGCACCAGTATACGGCACGATTGGGCCGTCCGAAAAACTATAAACTGCCCATCCTGGCCATTGGACAGCCTAGGCCCCGGTTCCATTGTTTATTGGTTGTTAGCCGCGGGTCCCGCCTCCGCGCCATACAAAGTCTCTCCTATGCTAGGTTCAGGGCCTCCGAGGCCGCCATTTTGTATCACGTCGCCTGAGTCGCCTGCGCGTCAGTGAGGGAAAGGAGGCGAGTCGCCATTTTCCCGTTCTGACTAACGGGAGGGTAGTTGGGCCGTGTAATAGGCCGTAGTCACGCCCTGGGAACTATATCGAGTGGCTGTAAGGCAAGGTCCAGTGTAAAGGAGGTTATGGGGGGGTGGCGAACGAGCGTGCTGTCGTCGTAGCCTCGGAAGCATCGCTGCAGCTTTTGGTAGAACGAGGGGACATCTTTCGCGCGGAGAAAAGAGATGCCCAGCTCAGCGCCACGCCACTTAAATGTGTGTTGGGTGTTTTGTTCCTACGCCTCAGGGGAGAAGGTGGTCTTATTTGGGGTTCAGCTCCTTAGAATTTGGAAGCCCTCTTTTGTTTCCCTTCTGACAGCCCTCCGGTGGATCGTGCCGATAGAGGAACGGCTAGACTAATCGGACCCATACTATTATTGAGGCACTTCTTTCCTCGCTGAGCAGCGATTTTCAGCCACTTTAGATAGTTAAAAACGATTTTACCCCAGCATGGACGAAGTGATGGGTGGTCTCCGTTGCCAAACCTAGTGGAAGCCTGAGTTATTTAGGCGAATTGGCCAGTACAGAAATTGAGATTTTTATTTATTTAGCTGTGCGAATTATGTAGAGCGGCTTTTGCTGACGCATTCATTTACTGCTGTTGAAAGGCGTGTATCCCCTTTGCTGTAGGGCACTAAACATGCTTCTGTTCTAATGCCTGCCTGGATGCTAAAAAGACAAGGCTGTGGTACCTTTTAATTTTTTTAACAAAATTACGTTATTTGTAGTCCGCTTTTCTCACAGGGACTCCAGGTAGATTGCACATAGTAGAGTGGACAATGTGGGAAATTCAGTAACCAATGCAGTACGATTTTAGAAGTCCGGAACAACCAGAAAGAACTGAAGCATGGCAATAAAGTATTCACACATAACACATTAAGCGGTACAGAAATTACAGAGACTCCTACTTACAATAAGATGTACACAGCAGTGTCGACTACAGTGCCTAATCATTTCCCCAAGCAAATTTGTAAAACCTTTTTTGCAGTGCAACCCTATTACCTGTGCAGAAAAAGCCCTCTTAAATAGTTCGGTTTTGCATAGTTTGAGGAATGCCAGGAGAATGGGAGCTTTCCTGACCTCTGGCAAACTGTTCTACAAGGTCAGAGCCTTTAGTGTTATGGAGGGAAGGAAATGTCCAGTTGGGTATGGTCATGTTAAAGTCATTAGGAAACCTGTTTCTTTCTTGGTGGTCTCCTTGCAGAATGCCAGTGCATTGCGCTTCCCTTTTTATTTCTGTTGCACACCAGTGATCTAAATAATAAATGTGGCTCATTGTTTTTGATTTGCAGTTATTCTGCGAGAGCAAGTAGATCCACTATGACAGGGGTGGCCGAACTTGCTTTAACATAAGAGCCACACAGAAGACACATCCGATGGTTCAAAAGCCACAAGACATGAACAAATATCACACACACGTTTTTAGTGGAAAGTATGCAAACTTGCTTTTATTAACATTAAATAAGACTGCCAGAAATAAAACAAAAGGGGTAAAAACAGCTATTGATAATGATATTTAAAGAGACAAATGCTTTCTCCAAGCTGGCTGGGGGGTGTGCTTTGAGAACGCATTTGAAGTTAAAGTTGCTTTCTTTCTCTGTTCCCCCTCCACCTCAAGCCTACCCAGGGAGAGGAACACTGGCTGGGAAAGGGAAGACCAATCGGGGAAGCATGCCTCCCCTTCACTTCCCCAGCCACCCTTCCGGGAGCCGCACAGTATGTGTGAAAGAGCCGCCTGTGGTTCACGAGCCGCAGTTTGGCCACCCCTGCACAATAAGATTATATGTTCTGTTAAACTATTTTTTCCAAAAGAAGCCAAAATGATCAGTTTACCAGCACACCCAGCTTCAGATTCAAATGCAGGGTTTTGGTTTTTTTTACTTATAGTCCATCTTTCTCACTTGGCCTCGATGTAGATTACACAGAGTGAGTCAGTGCAATCAACAGGATGGGATATACAATGAAAAATGCAATAAGAATTAGGGTTGTAGACCCAACCAAATGTCTAAACATAGAACTGAAGCAAAGCGTCACTATTAACGTGATACATTAAATGATGCAAAAATTACATAGTAGGATCCTACTTACAGTAACCTATGCACAGTACTATATAGTCCACAGTCCCTAATAATTTATACAGGTACCTTTTTGAAACATTTAGTACAGTGCAACTCTATTGCCTGTGTAAAAAATCCCTCTTGAATAATTCAGATGCATAATGTGCAAAAAACTGGTACAGTGGGAGCCTTCATTACCTCCTCCTCCTCAAAAGAAGAGATTGGATTTATACCCCACCCTTCACTTGGAGTCTCAGAGCAGCTTACAAACTCCTTCCCCTCCCCACAACAGTCACCCCATGAGGTAGGTGAGGTTGAGAGAGCTCTTTCAAGAACAGCTCTGACAGAACTATGGCTTGCCCGAGGTCATCCAGTAGCTGCAAGTGGAGGAGTGGGGAATCTAACCCGGATCTTCCAGATTAGAGTTTGCACACTTAACCACTACACCAAACTGGCTCTCAGGTGGCCATTCCATAAGGTGGGGGCCACAATGGAGAAGGCACATGTATGGGCATTGTTGATTTTGCTCATTTGAAGTTTGGCACCTGCAGAAGGCCCTGCTCTGATGAACGAAGCTGTCATGGCAGAGCATGGGGGAGAGGCTGCCAATGGTGCCTGCAGAATGGGCTAATATGCATGCTCTGTTTAGCTCCCAATAACAGCTGAGCCGTGGCATTCTGCACCAACTGGAGTTTACAAATTGATTTTAGTTCACACAGTTTGAATTTGGACCATCAGACATAATGCAGTGGGGGGGGGATTGTTAGGTATGGAAATAGTTTCAAGAGCAGAAGTATAAAGTGAAATGTGCCATTTACAAGGCAAAAGGTAAGCAGAGGTGGTTTTGCCATTACCTTCCTCTGCAGAGCAGCCCTCATCCTTCTTGGTCTCCTGTCCCAGTGCTGACTGTGAGCTCTGACAAGATCAGGCTAGTGTGGGCTGTGATGGCTGCTGCAGAAGTATGACAGTATATTGGGAATCCCCAACATATTGGCCCTTGTGGACACCTTTGGATACAGTGGTGTCTGCAGTCACAAAACGGCTGCTTGCTAGAGCAGGGAGTGAGGTTACACGTAATTCTAATAGCAACTCTTCAACATTTCAGACAGAAGCTGTGTTGAGACAGGATGTGTTTTTAAATGAACATATCGTTTAAAAATATTTACTTGCATAAGCACAGCTTACCATCGATCATGCCGTGATACTTGCGCTGTGGTGGCAACTTCCTAAAAATCTGCACAGTCAATCAGATCTCTAACCACTTTCTAAATACTCTTGGTGGACACTATGACACCCACGAGCACCATGTTGGGGATCCCTGGGTTATATTATTCTTTCTGTATCCATATCCACACCAGCCAGCAAAGACTGCTGTGGCATAAGCATTCATAAGTCATAGCCCGTGTCACTGGTAGTTCATTGTGCGGCTGAGTAAGTAGGCTGTAAACTGAAGCGAATACATCAGGGCCCCTTTTAGTAAACAGCAGGATAGGAAAACAAGTATCATTTCTAGGCCAGGAGGGCGGGGTAGAAATCGAATAAATCAAATTTTGGTTACATTCTCCATGTAATACTCCTGAGGGCAGACCTTAACTGGAAATACTGAAACCATTGGGGTGGGTTATTATTAACCAAATCTCAGCTCTACTTAGGTGTGTTATAGGTCGGCGGGACAGAGAGCGCTCTCTTGAGAACTGCTCATGAGAGAACAGTTCTGAAAGACTTGTGACTGACCCAAGGTCACATCAGCAGCTGCATGTGGAGGAGTGGGAAATTAAACCCAGTTCTCCCAAATTAGAGTCCACACACTTTTTTTTTTTGAATAAGATTTATTCCCTCCTAAAAAGGAGAGATATCTCTTTTAAATTCAAGAAAAAAAGGGTGGGTATATAGCGGGATAAAGAAAAGGGTGAGTGGTGTTATTTGTATTAGTGAATTATTCTGTTAGTACTCAAAGCTCTAAGTCCATAATGTCCATCTTCAGACGTCCTTCTATTAATCAATGTTAGACAAAGTGTTCAATTTGTTAGTAATGTCCTTCTGAGGTGGTTTTCTTCCAAGTATAGTCCGGAAAAAAAAATCAAACTTTGGGGTCCTTTCCTCTTTTGTCTCTCAAATTGTATTTTAATCCAGTCGCTCCTTCAACTTCATCGTCTTTCACCTCTCCCTCTGAGCTGCTGTCGTCCACGCTTAGTGTTGACATCCACTTGGCTAGTTCTGCTCCCTCTTCTTTACTGGCATGCCTTTTCAAAAATTCTTGAGTCTTAAAGATGGAATCAATTTTTTCCCTTTTGTCTTTGAACTTGAACATCAGCCCTTCGGGTATCAGCCATTTATATCCCGTTTGGTGTTTTTGTAAGAAAGTGGTCAATCCCTTATATTCCTTTCTTTTCATTCTGATTTCAAATGGAACATCTTTCAAAATTCTAATTGATTGGTCTCCAATTTTCAGGGGTGACGTTGATGTAATCCTCAAAATTTGGTCCCTGAGACGCTGTTTGGTAAATTTTACAACCACTTCAGCTGGCAACTTATTTTTTCTCGTAAAGTTGGAGTAGGCCCGGTAGGCCAAGTCCATCTCCTCTTTTATTTTTTCCGCTTCGTTGCCAAGCAGTGGAGCTAAAGCTTCAGCCAGGGTGCTTCTCAAGTCCTCTCCAGTTTCTTCTTTCCAACCCTGGAACCGGAGAGTGTGGTTTGATTTTTCCATTTGTAGCATTAACAGTTTATTTTCTTGCTTTTCTTGGTGTTTTTCAATTTTACAGACCTTTTTCTTAACTGTCTGCACATCTTCTGCTGATACCAGGCATTTCTTGGCAATATCATCCACTTTTTCAGCTGTTTCTGTCATTTTTTTCTGCTGTAGTCCAAAGGCATTTCCCATAGAGTCAAGCTTGTGATTTATTTTTTGCAGTTCTGCCAGCAGATGGCGAGCAAGTTCGCTGTCTGTTTGATTGACAGCAGTTCCAGCAGTGGAGGGGCTAGGACAGGAAGTCCCGCCTGTCTTCTTCAGAGGCTTTTCTGTTGCTTTTCTTGTCCCCGCCATTTTACAGGATTGTTTATACTTGGAAAGTCCTTTTCGCTCCTCTCCGGGATAACTCCCTTTCTCTGTTTTTCTATCCCACCCAGGAGGTAAGCGCTTGTATCGTCTTGTGCTTTACTCCCCGTTTTTTTGCGCTTTAAAAAGTCTCTCGTAGGGGGAGCGGGGGGGATGGAGCCCTCCCTTCTCCGCTTCTCTAGTAGGGGGGGGAGCTTGCCACTTTAAATTTCGGACGTCAACTTACGGATTCGCGTATCTTCGTTTTCAATAGAGCTTTGCTGCATCACCACTCCGCTCCACCGGTGGCGTTGCCAAATTAGAGTCCACACTCTTAACCACTACACCAAACTGGCTCTCTCTGAAAAGTTCCGTACTGCAGGATTAGCCAGGCGTCAAATGGGGCCTACGTGTAGAAGATCTTCCTTTGGAGGGAGTACTATGTGTCTCTCTCTGGCTAGTTTCCAGAGTGGAGAACTATGCTCTTCTGAGCCAGCAGAGGGCCAGAAGGATGCATGAGGTATGGTGTGCTTTTGTTTTCGAAACTACCTTGTGCAGAATACCAAAAGTGGGGGGGGGGATATTAAAAATATGGCCATGCTATCACCACTAGAAGGCATCCCCCAGTGAACCCTTGCCCATGTCTGCTCTGGAACAGAAGAGGTGACATTTTTTTCTTGTCTGCTGACACAAAGAAGTCTATTTTGGGAACCTCTCATTCTTTGAAAATTGGGGCCAGGTAGTGATTTGATATGGACTACTTTTGATCTACATTTGTGTCCCCATTCAGGCTGTCTGCTAGGGTGTTGTCTAGACTGGCTATGTGAACAGCTGTCAGCTGCACCTTGTGTCTTATTGCCCACTGCCATCTGAGCAAGACTTCTCTGCACAGGCGGAGGGATCACATGTCTCTTTGATCAGGTAGAATTTTGCAGTGACATTGTCCATCACTACCAGTATATCATGTCCTCTTGATGATTTCTGTAAAAGAAGTAAAAGCAAGTTTGATGGCCCTCAACTCTGAGAGATTGATATAAAGGATGGACTCTTTCCTAGTCCATAACCCTTTTGCTCTTAGTCCCTGACAATGAGCCCCCCACCCAGTGAGGGAAGTGTCTGTAAACAAATGCACATCATGAGATTGCACCCTTAGAGGGATTTCTCTGAGGAGGTTGTCAGCGGTAGACCACCAGACAAGGGATCTTAAAATGGCTCTTGGGATAGATAATTTTTTCTACAGCAGCTCAGAACTGGAGTCAAAGTTCCTTATGAACCAATTTTGTAATGGCCTCATACATAAACATGCATATGGAACCACCACAGTAGTTGAAGCCATATAGCCCAGACGTTTCTAAAAGTATCTGGCTGATTGGAATCTGTTGGATAAGAACTTCCATACAAGGACTAATCTTCTACAGAACCACATCGGAAAAACCATAACATACATTAAGATTTCATCAACAAATCAGTCCTCTGAAACTCAACCCACAGGACATACTCGTCAGTTTTGATGTGGCATCTCTTTTTACCAAGGTTCCAGTAAAAGACACACTCTCACTTCTTAATCAGATTTTTCCGGAGGACATAGCCTTATTTCACCATTGTTTGACAACCAGTTACTTCCAATGGGATAATGAATTCTATGAAGAGATGGTTGGAGTTGCCAAACTTCTACATGGGACCTTTTGAAAAAACAGCTTTAGAATCTGCACCCACAAGCCTACACTCTGGTTCCAGTACACAGATACCTTTATCATTTGGAGCCATGGAGAGGTAGAATTGATGGAGTTTTGAGACCACCTCAACAACATCCACCCAAACATATAATTTACCATGGAAAAAGAAATTGAGGGTAAACTCCCATTTCTAGATATCATGGTCATCCGCAAAGCTAACCTTCAATTAGGTCACAAGGTCTACAGAAAACCAACTCACACGGATCATTATTTACACAAAAACTCCAATCACCACCCTCGGCAAAAAAGAGGCATAATCAAAACATTAGCAGACCATGCAAGATGGATATGTGAACTGCACTTCCTCAACGATGAACTAAATCATCTAAACCATGCACTTCAAGCAAATGGGTACTCCAAGAATGAAATCAGAAGAGCAATTAAACCAAAGGTATAACAACTGAGGAAAATATATCAAAGGAATCCCTGGTCAGATGGGAAAACCTATGAAAAAACACAACCTACAAACAGTATTCAGACCCACCAGAAAAATACAACAGATACTACGATCAGCAAAAGACAGAAGAGACCCCTCACTTCTGCAGGAGTATACCGCGTACCCTGCAGTTGTGGACAAGTTTACATCGGGACCACACAATGTAGCATCCAGACAAGAATAAAAGAACATGGAAGACACTACAGACTTGGCCAACCTGAAAAATCAGCAGTGGCTGAACATAGCCTAACTCAAACAGGACACAGTATCTTATTCCAAGACACTGAAATGCTGGACAACACATCCAATTACCATGTCAGATTACACAAGGAAGCCATTGAAATTCATAAACATAAACACAATTTCAACAGGAATGAAGAGAGTT
>NW_015165293.1:222582-233741 GCF_001447785.1 Gekko japonicus
AGAGAGTACTCCATCTTTCTGTGCTATACCTCTGAGGATGCCAGTCAAAGCTGCTGGTGAAATGTCAAGTTCTACAATGCCAAGACCACGGCCATACAGCCTGGAAAATCTACAACAGCTAATGAACTCCGGCCATGAAAGCCTTCAACAACATATTGCTCTGAGACTCCTTTAGGTAGTGAAAAGTAAGGTATAAAAAACCCCTTCCGTATCTGTTCTTTCTAATTTGGTTCAAGACCATATTGGTTTGGCCACTAAAGAGGTCCCGGCCCTCGAATGGGAGATATTTTTGCTGCCTATCCTGTGGGAGGGCTGAAGAGTGGAGCCAGCAGTGCCTCCTTATGACAATGCCAGAGGCCATTGACCTACTATGATAATTTCTGCTGCCACCAGTACATGACTCCGAAAAAAATTGCGAATATGTCAAATAAGTGTTGGAAATGTAAAAGTCATGAAGGCTCATTTTATCACATGTGGTGGACTTGTGAGAAAGCAGTTGACTTTTGGACTAAAGTCCACAGGGAAATGCAAAAAATTCTGAAATGCTCTTTTAAAAAGGCACCGGAAATTCTGCTTTTGGGACTGAAAATGGAAGAAGTCAATACAACTAAAAAGACCTTATTCTGGTACTTAATCACAACAGCGAGAATGATTTATGCACAATTTTGGAAAACAGAGAAAGTGCCAGAAATTGAAGACTGGATACAAAAAGTTCTGTTCATGGCAGAGATGGACAAAATTACGAAGAAATTGAACAATAAAGAAGATGACGTGTTTTTTCAAGAATGGAGTGACTTTAAAATATATCTGGAAAAGAACTGGGATGTGAAACAAAACTTAATATGTTTAGATCAATATTAAGTCAAATGATGTTATCTTTAGACTGTAATGATAAAAAACTGATATAGTTGATGATACGAAGTAATTTGGAGCAGGGGTGGAAGCATTGCGGGAAGCCATTGGAGGGAGGGGAGGAATTGGGAACGGGGTAGACAATTGATAGAATGAAATGTTTTAACTGTATACGTTGTATTCCTGAGAAAAATAAAATTTGTTTACCAAAAAAAAATTTCTGCTGCCACCAGGAATTAAAAATTCCAAATTTCTCTCTCTGCTGGTAGAATGACCTAGGGTCTGGGCACTTCAGAGGACTATGTGACCCTGAGGAAGAACTGTACTGATTACTGGGATAAGCTTAAATAAAAATTGATTTATTTAATAAAGAACAAAATAGGTTTCTGGTTATTCTGAACTGTTACTGAAAAAGGAACTTGTAAATATAACTGGCAAAACTTGGTGTTACAGTCACTCAGACTTCACTCTGATAGGCATAGACTCAGTATAATCTTTCCCTCTCTCTCATATATATAGCCAAACAGGCTAATCTCCTTGTCTTATTCACCCAGAACAGAATCAGCTCTTATAGTCACTCAGACTAAACTGTTTGCCTTATTCACACAGAACAGAAGCAAAATTCCATAGTCACACAGACCATGCTCTATCTTCAAACTTCACACACAGAACTGTCATAAAACCTCTCCTCACACTCTGTCATCAGCCAATCACAGCACACTCATCTCCCCCTATCGCTCTCCTTACATTACTGCAGTCAAATGCAACATTTAAAGACACACACACACACACACAAAGAAATGGAATCATTACAACAGTCCTGTCCAGTTTTACTGGATGAGTTTCAGTCAGTACAGTTAAAGGATTTGGACAAGGTGTTTGGACAGGTTTGTGCAACCACCTCTGTACTGGATCCTTGCCCTTCCTGCCTCATAAAAGCCAGCAAGGGAGGGATAACTGGCTGGGCCAGAGATGTTATCCATGTCTCTGAGAGGCAGTGGTCCCATCTGGCCATAAGGAGGTAGTGGTGAGACCACTTCTTAAGGAACACTCTTAACCTGGAAGATTTGAATAACTACAGGCCAAATAACTACAGGCAAATATTCCTTTCCTGGGCAAGGTACTAGAGAGGGTGTCTGCCGATCAACTCCAGTCATTCTTGGATGAAACTGATTATCTGGATTCATTTCAGTTGAGGTTCAGAACTGGTTTTGGCAAGGAAACAGCCTTGGTCATCCTGTATGACCTATGCTGGGAGCGAAACGGGGAGTGTGATCCTGTTGATGCTACTGGACCTCTCGGTGGCTTTCAATACCATCGACCATGGTATCCATGGAGTGGCTGGCTGAGATAGGAATAGGGGGCACTGCACTGCAGTGGTTCCATTCTTACTTGGAGGGGTATCTCCACAAGGTGATACTTGGGGAATACTGTTCAGCCTTGTGGATTCTCCAGCAGGGAGTTCCTTAGGGGTCTGTACTGACCCACATGCTATTCAACAACTACATAAAACTGCTGAGGGGGGTCATACAGAGTTTTGGTGTGCATTGCCATCAGTATGCTGATGACATGCAGCTCTATTTCTCCTTTCCATTGTCAGCAGGTGAGGCTGTGTATGTGCTAAACCTGTGTCTGGCTACAAGAATGGACTGGACGAGGGCTAACAAACTGAAGCTCAATCCAAACAAGACTGAGACGCTCTTGGTATGTGATTCCTTTGATCGGATGGGGGTGTTCAATCTGTTCTAGATGGGGTTGCACTCCCCCTGAAGGAACAGATTCATAGCTTGGGGGTACTCCTTTATCCGTCTCTGTCACTTGAGCCTCAGGTGGCATTGGTGACTTGGAGTGCTATCAGCTTCAGCTGGTGGCCCAGTTGCACCCCTATCTGGACATGGATAGCATGATTTCAGTAATTTATGCTCTGGTAATCACCAGATTGGATTACTGCAATACAGTCTATGTGGGGCTGGTTTTGAAGACGGTTTGGAAGCTGCAGCCGATACAGAATCCGGCAGCCAGATTAATAACTGGGACCCAGAGGTCCGAACATATAAAACCAATTCTGGCCCGCCTACATTGGCTGCCTGTATGCTTCCGGTCCCAATTCAAGGTGCTAGTTTTAACCTACAAAGCCCTACACGGTTTAGGACTGCAATACCTGTCAGAATGGCTCTCCCAGCCTCAGTCTACCCAGACACTGCACTCAGCCTCTGAGATGGATTAGCTAAGTATCTATGTTAATTATTCTTTACTTTAAAAAATGTTTTACCTTATTTTATATTAATCTTAAGGAGCTGCGGTGGCTCAAATGGTTAAGACGCTGAACTGCAGGCTGTGGAAGGTCGGTAGTTCAGCAGTTTGAGACCCGAGTTGCCGCATGACGGAGTGAGCTCCCGTCTCTAGTTCCAGCTCCTGCCAACCTAGCAGTTTGAAAGCAAAAAATTGCAAGTAGATAAATAGGTACCACTTCAGTGGGAAGGTAACAGCGTTCCGTGCGCCTCGGTGTTTAGTCATGCTGGCCACATGACCACGGAAACGTCTTCGAACAGCGCTGGCTCTTCGGCTTTGAAACGGAGATGAGCACCGCAACCCTAGAGTCGGATTCGACTGGCTTTCGAGCAAGGGAACCTTTACCTTTACTATATTAATCTTGTATTTATTGTATTTCACTGTTTTAAAGAGAGCTTTGGCTATGGGTGGTAGAGGGGGGGGAAATAGCAGCAGCAGCTTAGAAGCTCTTCTCCGCCGTGGGCCTACAATCCTGCAGTCGCATGTGTGCCTGTACAGAAGCCACGACAATGAACCACAAGTTGTAAATGGTAAAGCTTAGCTGTACCTATGAAATCAACCTACTATGTATTGTGAATCATTATAAAATGGATTTACACGCACTAATTTAGTGGTCTTAGCTTATTTTCCCTAGTGGCAGTTTGACAGAATAGTCTCAGTTACACCAATCATCTGTAAATCTATTAACACCTGCAATGGAACAGAGCATGAAATCAAGACCCTCAACAAAGACAGCAGCAAGCCATACTTGAGAATCGAGCTCCATTGTGCTATCTATCCAGAGGCTAAATGGAAGAGCATGGATGGAAAGAAGATGCTCCTGCTCTTAGCAGCTTAAATGTGTCAATGGTTTACTTCTAATGACATACACATTTGAGGGAATCAAGAACAAAAGAATAAGTGAAAAAAGGCAGCCTGCTAAACCGTCCATTCTGAGCAGCCCCCGAAGCTGATACAAACAAATAAATACACATCACACAGACTGATTTTCTGAAGACTGCATTTTGAATATCATAATATATATGTTCATTTCAGTTTCATTTTTTTACAGATATAAATTCAGATCTTTTTCAACCTGCCTTTGAAGTTTTGGAGGCTTACATTTAAATTAAGGTAGCTTGTTCAGTATCAGTTGTAACAGCAGATGACATTGAATATAAAAACAGCCAGGAGAAAGAAAACTTTTTACGTAAAAGATTTGACACCAGTGATCTCAAGGCAAGATCAAGAAACTCAACGTTATTTTATGTATTCATTTTGTAGAAATAAAGATGGGGCCCTAAGCCAGTCCAGTCACATCATTTTGATGTTGGCTTCTTCACTGAGTGGTTTTTAATAGTGGTCCCAGTAAGGGAGTTTTTTGTCTTTCTAGTTAAAATACTAGCTACTATACCACCTGTAGGCAAGGGTATAAAGGAGAATGGTGACTTCAGAAATGAGAACTTGGTAACCCATCTGGATCAGGCAAGTGAAAGAATGTCCACTATTTTTGGAGCAATTGGGGGGGGGGAGCAATGGAGATGTTAAAGCGTCTATCCAAGTGCTGAAAGAAAAACAACACGGTAAAATTTCTCATATTCCCACATATGGGAACAACCTTAAATGATATATAACCCAAGCCAGTCAAATTATGTCTTTTTTTAAATAGATTGCATATGTAGATCTTTCACCACCATACTTCAAAACACACTTCTGTAAGAGAAGAACTTCATGTCAGATTTCACATTCTGCTGAGAATATTAACTCCGTTCTCAGCACTTAAACATGAAGGGGTCTGTATCCAAATTTCCACTTGTACATTGACAGCTTTAAGAAAAACAAAGGACACAGAGGGTGTTGCCATTTTTTTCTTTTTAGCAGCAGTGAAATACTACTAACCCCTTTCTACATAACCAAATTCAAGTCACAACCAATGGTGACTGCACCACAAAGTCACCAGGTACAAAACTGCTAGTTTGCTTTAAATTAACAACTTGAAATTTTCCCCAGAACATCCCTTTTTATAAACAAACATTTTGCTATTTTTGTACATAGGCTAGCAGGCTTGTTTCAATATGAAAATGCTAAATCATTTACAGATTTATCAGTTATGTAGTGCTATAATAAGTGTCCGATATTCTACATATGAACAATCTTGATAAATGGAAATGATGAAGTGTTAAGTAAGGCTATCCAATTACCTTTATGTACATTAAAAGAACAGATTCCCAGCAGGGTGAAGGGGAAGGGAAGAAAGTTGGGCAAATACTCATAGTCCCACAGGTGAAAAAATTAAATTGGCCTTCTAGCTTGTGTACTGTAAATGAACCTTTTCAACAGTCCTGCAGCCAATGCCTTATTTTTTCTTCACAGAAAGAAAGCTGCCTTCATGACATCCCCTCTTGATTTGCGATTTCCACCGCGTGTCATTTGAAGCTCCAAGTGTCAAGTTCTTCCTATCTTCATAAATCCTTCTTTCCAGTATTAGGTTGCATGATCAAGTCCCACTTCCTGGGTTGGTGGTGGTTCTTGTTTTGTTTTTAAATGTTCAATCTATCAATTCATTTAGAGTGAGCTGTAGATAACATGAACCAGTTCTGGAACCACTATTGGGAGGAACACAAGCTCTTCACTACAATCACACAGGAGGAGAAAAAGTAGTGATAATTCAATTCATTCCTGGGGCTGGACCACCAAAATTGAATGAACTTGGCACAACCGGAGCACTGAATTTGTATCCACCATGCTTTTCAATCATTTTGGATTCTGAAAGAAGGGTGAGGAGAAGAGAGATTATTTTCAGCTACAAAGCATGTCAATGATTATCAAGTTTTTGGTGCTTATTCTTTTCTTTATACCCCACCGTTCTGCCCTCATAAGGTTTTAGTGAACAGCTCATTGAAAATATTGGCTCTGAGTGCGGCAGCAGTAAAAAAGGCAAACTCCATTCTGAGAATTAGGAAAGGAACTGAAAATAAAACAGCTGATATTATAGTGGTCCCTTTTAGATGCATGGCAATGCCTCACCTGGAGTACTATGTGCATATTGCGGAACTGAAAAAAAGTACAGAAGAGGGCAACCAAGAGGATTAAGGGGTTGCAGAACCTTTCCTTTGGGGAAAAGCTGAAGACTGGGACTTGTACAAAAGAAAATACTTTACTCAACGAGTAATTAAACTGTGGAATTCACTGCCAGGGACAGTGATGAACTTTAAAAGGGTGTTAGATTCATGGAAGACAGGTCATCAATGGCTACTAGCCATAGTGACTAAAGAGAACCTCCACATGCAGAGTCTGCAACTGACAGGAGACATTAGGAGAAGGCCTTGGTTTTTCTTTGCTCTGTTTGTTGACCCCTCCAGGGAAACTGGTTGGCCGTTGTCAGAAACAGTATGTTGGACTAGATAGACCACAGATCCAATCCAGCGGGGCTGTTGTGTTCTTACGAACAAGGCACCTGTTGCTGACTGAGAAAGACCAGAGAGGATCTCTAATGTAAAACAGCACTAGAAGTGTAGCAGACTGACAACCATGCTACTTTTTGACTGAATTTGTTAAGAAAACAAGTATTATTTGCTCAGAACTGCACACATACACGCATGAGTTACTATTTGGTTTCCCAATCTACATACATAGAAACTAGTTATTTTCATAGCTGGTTTAGAAAAATAAGTTCTAGTGTGTGGTCTTTCAAATAGTGTCAGTACCTTTTTTTCAAAAAATTATACTGGAAAAAATGTAATGGAACTGAAAAGCTTGAATTTATTCAAAATCCCTGTCTACTTTCTATCTCTACAGACACTGATCCAGTCTTTACTTTGATAACCTGCAAGACAGGAGATCCCCACTACCTTCCTTGGAAGTTGGTGGCTTTTTCCCACTTACTGGATTCACAGCCCAAGCTCTCAAGATATATAAATGGCTCCAGAGATACAGGGGCACTAGACAATGGCTCACAAGGTTTTATTAGCTTGAACACTGCTGCTGCCAAAGTAATTTTATCCTTGCTCTCGAATTTTAGGTCTTGTTGATGCGTTTTCTTTTGTGCAAGTGCTTACTGATCAGGTCTGATATTTGTCTTTCTGAGATCAAATGAGATGGAACACTTTCAGAGTGATTTGGTCATAGGCTCCTTTGTAAAACAGTAGCCGACCAGCCAATACTTAATGAGTAATGACATAAAGCCTAATGGAGAAACTCATACCATGGGCTGCTCTTCGCTGATCTGCTAAAGTTGCTATGTCTTGTAACTGTTTTCTTTGTTCTTCATTAAGACCACGTGTCAAAGCTTGGTACCAAACAGGATTACGATTCTGAATTGCTATGGAAAAAAGAGATATGCAGACATATGAAAAACTGTGGGCAAGCTGTTCACCACTTTGACTATTATTGTATTTTAATTAAAAGCAACACGACTTCTCCTGTATAAATTCAATGTTATGCCAAATTTGCAAGCCTTGAGCATACACTTGACTCCAGATTTTGAATGGTCGTATTTACATTTGTCAATTTTAGACAATATAAAAAGCTGGAGAAAGAAAGTTCAGAAATGGGGGTGAGATTTCTTTGCTTGCATATCTTCCTGTGCACCCTACCATGACTACCACCTGGCTTCAAGTCCTCTTTACTGCCATCTTTCAAGCTAAAACACATACCTATTTCCTAATTGGCTCAGTTCCTGAAAAAATATTACGAGAAGGGAAACAATTTCAAGTGATGTCATAAACTATGCATAATGTTATAAACTACCTGCTTCAGTTTTTAATCACATTTCTCTCCCTGAATCTCCTGATCATCGACACAATTCAATCCTAATATTCTACCTGAAAAAAACACACAAGTTCCTGAACATTTATGAGCCAGGTGTTCTTCTAGACCATTTTTTTCCAAACACACATATGATTTTGTGGTGCAAGGTATATTACATTTGCTCTTACTTTGAAAAATTGCTTTAAATATCTGGTATTCATCAACAGGGTTATCTTCATCATCAATAATTGTTGAATATTCCTCCAGGGCAGTCTCTTCAGCATCATCTTCTTCCCAGTCCTCATCATCTCCATCTTCCCCAGCCTGTTTCGCCAAAATTTCTAAACATTCTTGTCCATCTTCATCAATATCATCTTCATCACTCCCAAGCTCTTCTGCAAAAGATGCAGAATCAGAAAAAAATGGCTCCAGGATGGCAAAGAATATCATTCTTTCCTCCACTTCTATTTGCAATGCTCACATTCTACAAGTCTCTCTAGTTTTTAATCCCAGTGCTAGGTCGGGATCCTCAACCTTTTGGGCCCGTGGGCACCTTTGGAATTCTGACAAAGGGTGGTGGGCACAATCACAAAACGGTTGCCACCAGGGGTCATTTTGTAGAAAAAGAGGTGCAAGAGCTCATTAACATAACTTGTTTCCATATGCCACACCCCCTGACATCACCAGAAGTGTGTCAGAAGGCAACACCCCCCGCTCAGGCTCCACTGGACTGCTTTGGATTGCTAGGTATTGGGGGGGGGGCATGCAGATCTGTCCTCACAGAGGAGGGAGAGCTTGTACCTGAAGGCGGGGGGGGGGGAGCTCTGCAACTTCCCTGGTTGCTTCTTGCTCCTTATGGCCTGACTGAGGGCTGCTGGGAGCAGGGGGCAGGGCTTGCTCCATGTGCCCCCCCCCCTGGGCTCCTTACTGACGGAGCTCCGCTCCTGTGCGCTCCCGCAGGAAATGACCCCTGGTTGCCACAGGAGGTGGAGCCATGCACAAAATGTCAGGGATCTAGGCTACATACACCTTTAAAAATAGCTCTTCATCATTTCAGGTAGAAGCTCAGTTTAACAGGATGCCTTTACATCTTCGCAGCCAATCAGAAGCCATGCTGGGAAAAAGTTCCACCTAGCCCTGCTCACTTCCTAAAAGAACTTGGCAGGTGCTAGGAAAGGTGCTGGTGAGTGCCATGGCACCACCGTGGCCACCATGTTGGGGACCCCTGCTCTAGTTTAACTTAGCAAAGTACTCGTTTCCCCACCAACGCACTCAATACAAAATGAAGTATTTGAACTACACCGCTTGGAAATGAGAAATGAATAACCCACAGAGAAACACAGAAGCAAAAAGACAAGAAACTGATTCGGTGGACTGTGTTCCAAGAGAGTAATGAAATGTTTAAGATTGTTTGATTTAATTTCAAAAGCAAATGGACAAAGAATTAGATACGGGAACAAAACAGCAATGACTCTGACACAAAGAAAGAAGATTCTGCTATATGAACAAGAGAGCAGAGAAGTAAAGCAAACAAGAATTCATAAAAGAAAGAAATATGTTTCACAGAATAGTGCCAAGATCAAGTTCACAGCAAGAGGGGCATCAACGACACACGAGACATTTGCTGTCAAGCAATATGCCTGTCTTTACCTGCTTCCTCATCATCTTCTGCTTCATCATCATCATCATCAGAATCATTTTCATGCTCTGCATGGCAAGCGTATGCTCTTTTCAGGCCATTAAATAAAAGGATAAAAGCTGGCAAGATCTGTCCTGAAACCTGATTTAAAACCTGCGGTATTTGTTCCAGATCGATAAGAGCGCACAAGCCAAGCACACACATTTTTCTGTCATGAAGTCTGAAATATAAAATAAAGGTTCTTATTACATTATTTACAACATTAGGAAAAATAAGGCAAATTATATATCACCCAAGATGGCCCACATCCGCCTTTCTATTCACTTTCCCCAAACAGATATACCTATACATATTTCACAGAAGTGGAAAAGCCACTGCGTATATGCAGTTCCTTGCTTGTGTGTAAAGGGGCTCAGTGGATCAAGGCAATAATCTCCAAGAGACAAGCAACTTACCCCAAGAAACAGTCGATGTCATTTAGCCACTGCGTAATGAAGTGATTTGTAACAGGCTCCACGTTATTGGGGAAGTGAAGATTTTCCAAAGTAGTCAGAAGCAGATGAGGATTGTAATAGAGAGCAGCTATGGCAACCTGGAGGCACATTGTTCTCAGTTCACTTGTTTTAACTTCTCGGGTCAACCTTTCTAAAGCAGCTTCCACAAACAAGGGTATACACTGGAGATGGAAAAAAGAATGGCCTCAACTTAAAAAACATTATAGCAACACCACTCAGAGTTCACATTTCATATTTAGCCTGCCACTTTTCAACTCAGAACTAGATAAATGCCTATATATCTAATAGCCAAGGTCTGTTTTGGGTACAGATACTTATTTCTGCCAACAGAGGGCTCACTCTCCCCCAACAGCTTTTTCTACAGATTCAGGGGATTCCCTGGGGTTACAGAAAAATCCAAAAAGTTTAAAAAAAACCTTGGGAAGGGTTGAATTCCCCCCAATACCTTTTGAAATGGCCTCTGCAGGAATCTAACTCCAGGCATCAACAGTGAGAGATATGAACGGGGGGGGGGGGGGATTTCTAACTGGCTCTGTCAGTAAAAGGCAGGGAGAAGGGGAATGGCCCTTTCCAGGCCCATTTTGGCCTTTGAGGGAGGGAGCCTTGGGGCCAGGCCTGACAAGGGTTGCCAGTGCCAGGCTGAGGGAATTCCTAGAGGTTTTGTGGTTGGGTCTAAAAAGGGCTGGGTTTGGGGAAGGGAGAGGCCTCAACTGGGTATAATGCCACAGAGTCCACCCTCCAAAGCAGCCATTTTCTCCAGGGAGACAGATCTCTGCTGTCTAGAGTTCAGTTGTAATTCTGGGGGGACTCCAGCAGTCTAGGGTTGACAGGTCCCCCCTGGCCACCAGCAGGGTAAGGTTGCCAGATGCAGGATGACAAACTCCTGGAGATTTGGGGTGGACCCTGGGGAGGACAGGGACCTCAATGAGACACAATGTCATAGAGTCCACCCTCCAAAGCATCCATTTTCTCCATGGGAAGTTATATCTGTAGTCTGGAGCTGAGCAGTAATTCCAGGGGATCCCCAGGTCCCACCTGGAGGCTGGCATTCCTAGGCAGCACCCTCTGAGTGACTTGATACCACCTGATTTGCATGACTCAACTAGACCCGGCTGCTTGCTAC
Source organism: Gekko japonicus (assembly GCF_001447785.1). Classification (NCBI taxonomy): domain Eukaryota; kingdom Metazoa; phylum Chordata; class Lepidosauria; order Squamata; family Gekkonidae; genus Gekko; species Gekko japonicus. The sequence continues at coordinate 233,732 of NW_015165293.1, forward strand.
TCTTCAACAG
>NW_015165293.1:233767-237921 GCF_001447785.1 Gekko japonicus
CCTGGGAATTGGAGTCCACAGTTAGGGGTCCCAGAAGCTTCCCTCTGACTGGCTCATTAAGAGTAATTTCCTGAGCTCAGAGGCGCAAAGATAGGAGTTTTATTGTTCTTTTCCGTTTTCTTTGTCCATCAACCCTTACTGCAAGGAGAGGGGAAGCCCATCTCTTTCTCACCATGGCTATAGAACTGACCTAGATCACAAGATGTAACTTTCCACCCAGCTATCTGGTCGATTGTGAGTAAATGATCTTCTGAATGTGTGTGAAGTTAAATAAAGATGATTTAAGCTCTCCTCAGTGGCCGTGCGTTGACTCACACCTAGAGAGCATTGGCTTAGCACAGCTTGCGCTGGACAGGACAGTCTGCAAGACCCAGGTTCAGATCCCCATCTTGCAGTGGAAGCTGACTGGGTGATTTTGGACCAGTCACACACTTTCAGCCTAACCAACCTCACAGGGTTGTTGTGCAGATAAAAAGGAGAGAATAATGTAAGCTGCTTTGGTCCCCACTGTGGAGAAAAGCTGTAACTTTCCTAAGCAGAGGCTGTGCAGGAGGCGGGTGGAGATGGAAACCTGAAGACAGATAAAGGCAGGTTGGCTGCTGTTGGGTGGGAAGGAAACAGGGTTGCCAACTCCAGGTTGGGAAATTCCTGGACATTTGAGGGGTGGAGCCTAGGGAGGGTGGGGTTTGAGGAGGGGAGGGACTTCAGACCAGTATAATGCCATAGCCTCCACCCTCCAAACCAGCCATTTCCTCCATGAGAACTACCATTGGCAGCCTCCAGGTGAGGGCTGGAGATCACCCAGAATTACAGCTGTTGTCCAGGTGATAAAATGGCTGCTTTGGTGGGTTGAGTCTATGGCATTATACTGTGGTGAGGCTGCTTGCCTCCCCAAGCCTCACTGTCCTAAGGTTCCACCCCCAAATCTCCAGGGATTTCCCAACCTGGAGCTGGCAGCCCTAAGGTGAATTGATCTCTGTAGCTGGGAGATCCGTTGTGATTCCTGGAGAACTGCCACTGCTGCTGTGGGGGGGGGGAGAGGAAGCAGGTGGGTAGCTGGGAGCACTGCCACAACTGCTGCTGCTGCTGTGTGGGGTGGGGGAGGAAGCAGGCAGGAGGCTGGGAGACTGATGGGGGCAGAAAGAGAGAGATGAGGTGAGGAGGCAGAAAAACAAAGAGAATGATGAGGGGGCAGAAAGACAGAGGAAATAATATGAATGGAGGAGAGATAGAGAGTAAGAAAATGGGGGACAGAAGGGAGAAAGAGTGTGAGAGGTAGGGGGAGAGGGGAAGGAGCAAAGGTGTGAGGAATGGGATAACGATCCTGCAAGTTTTTTGTGGGTCTCCACTTGTTTTCCGTAATACAACAGGAACAAGAAGCAGATCTATTTTCTCTCCAGTCCTGCTCATCAACCAGAAACCCAGGTATGCCACACAGCAAGTAAAAACGGATGATCAATCAGGGAAGAAAATGGTCAAGAACAACGGAAGCTTTTGTCCTTTGGGGCAAAAGGGATAGAACTATGCTTCGGTGTTCATATTACCAGGTGGCAAAGCTTTAGAGATTAATCAGTAAAGGACTAAAAGTTAGTGAAGATCAGCAGCTGAAATTTACAGTACTGCAATTTATAAGTGGTAGCATACCAAGAATCATCCACATCTATCTGTGAGCATTCAGAATGTATATCCAACCCAAATGGATCTCCAGTTCCTTTAACGAAAAGAAATCACTTTTTGACCTGAACTCTATGAACTCTCTCAAATACTATTTTATTTTTTGATGCAGTTTTCTAATTAGAGACATCCAGCAAAGGCTGGAAATGTCTCTTTAGGGAGCTCTGCTGTATTAATGGAACTTGAATTTCTCTTCACCAATAAGCCAAAAAAAACCCATACACTAAGTGAAAAGTATAGAAGGAGTGCATTTCTGGAACTCTCACATCTTTAATTTCTTATTAAATTACACACAAGAGATGGTGAGAGAGCTGTCCCATATTACTTCCAAAAGATGCCATTTTTACACAGTTTTCTTAAATTAGCTAAAGATCCATACTACTTACCTGATCAATGCCACGACCTTTACACTGTAGAATGATCACCTCTAACAATTTCGCTGCATGACATTCTGCATCTTCTCCTGCCACACCTGTAAGAACCTAAGAAACATCACATTCTATGTTATTGCTATACTGAATACTGAGTAGTTTTTCAGGAGGAAGAGGAAGGGGGGAAGAAGGGGAGGGGGAGGAGAGGAGTAGTAGCTGGTTTTATACCCCACCCTTCACTACCCGAAAGAGTCTCAGAGCAGCTTACAATCACCTTCCCTTCCTCTCCCCACAACAGACACTCTGTGAAGCAGGTGAGACCAAGAGAACTCTGAGAGAACTCTGACTGACCCAAGGTCACCCAGCAGGCTTCATGTGGAGAAATAGAGAATTAAACACGGTTCTCCAGATTAGAGCCTGCCGCTCTTAACCACCACACCATTAGACCTTCCCTACTTGAGCTCAACTTGGATAGGCATGAAAAATATTACTAGCACAAAAGTTATTGAACATTATTTCACATCCATAAAAATGAGCTCCATGTTTAGGTTGAGCAAAGCTGAGCTAAAGTCTCACACACAAAAGTGTGTGTGTGTAAAAATGAGCTCAACAGTGTAGGCAAACATTTTTAATCCAATTTAAAATCTCCCTCCCATTTTAAATTATCTATACAATTAAGCATGATGCAGAAAAAAATCCAGATTGAGTACCAGTAGTTAGTAGCAATAACGGGAAGGAGATTGACCTACATACCCTGTTTTCTGGGAACACTGGGCTGGTCACAGGGAAACAGGTAATTAGACTACATGGATCTTTGGTCCCATTTAGGTTTCTCTACTATATTCATTCAACACTTCAACAGTTTATTGGTATGCTAAGTCTTTACCTGAACTAGAGATTTCTGAAGCTACTTTATCATTCAAAAATACATCTGTCCCACTCAGCAGTCATCAAAAACATTAATATAAAGTGTGCTCAAATAACATGGAAACAATCTGATTTTTTTAAAGAGTTTGAGAATTTGGAGGCTGGTCAGTACTACGCTTACCTTTGGACTCCACTAAACCAGTTTTATGATCTCAAGTTGCTCTTGACCACAGGTTGTACATGTGTGTTACTATCTAAATGCAGAATGTAATTAGACCATACCACCAGGCACAGACTAGTAACTATGCAGACAACTACAATTACTGCAATGAGGGAAACATCTAGATTCGAGTCCAGTAGCAATCAACCCATATACACATAAGAACATAAGAACATAAGAGACGCCAATGTTGGATCAGGCCAAAGGCCCATCTAGTCCAACACTCTGTCACACAGTGGCCAAAACATTTGTTGTTGTTCATACATATAAAAAACAGGAAGGAGAGTCAATAATGGAATGCCAAATGAAACAAAAAGATATTTTTCCAGTGGAAGATACTAGTAGAGAGTGGCAGGCAAATCTCTATATGAAGGAAATTCCACAGTTTTACTACCACATCCAAGAAGGCCCTTTTTTGGGTTGTTACCTGGCTAGCTTCTGGTGATGGGGGGCACACAAAGCAAGGCCCCTGAACAGTAATGGTCAGGTAGGTTCATATGGCAGCAGGCGGACCTTAAGGTATGCTGGTCCCAAGCCATACAGGGCCTTTAGACTGATAAAACCTCACAAAGTTAAATCTTATTCTAGGGCCTGCTGAGTTACTGGTCCTTACTGTCTCGTGAACGTCAGTTAGATGGGCTGATAAAAAAGGCACACATTTGTCTTCCTACTGTGGAAGGTTTCTACAGAATGTACCCATTTTAAGAAACAAGAACTAGGGATCTACCTACCTTTTTACACATACTGTAGATCATTTCGAGATATTTTGTATCAGACAGGAGTGTGTCTGTATCAACAGTTACATAATTATGCAGCAGCGGCATCATATCTGTGTTTAAAAAAAGAATAAGTAGCTGTTATATGTGCTTTCACCTCATGTAAACCAAAGATGTTTAATTTTTACATTCCAAATTTAGGTTTGCATTCAGTACTTCACTTCTGCAATGAAGTCCTCCTGTGCATTCAATTAAACTAACGCAACACAATGAGCCAAGCTTACCTGTAAAGGAATCAAAACCATC
>NW_015165293.1:237940-241305 GCF_001447785.1 Gekko japonicus
CTGCTGAAATACTTCGAAGACCAGAGGCAAAAGCTGCCACATTTGTGCTGAGACCTGCTGACAGGTCAGACTGTGAGCCAATGAGAATATTTCTTCATAGAATTCTAGAATAGAAGTATGTCATTAAAATTGACTGGCTCACGTTACTAGCATCTTATTCAATTTAAGTTCCTTGTGCAGATTCACAATACTTGAAACAATCATAGAATCAGAGAGTTGGAGGGGGCCATACAGGCCATCTAGTCCAACCCCCATGCCCAATGCAGGACCAGCCTAAAGCATCCCTGACAAATATCCGTCCACAGCACACATCTTACCTAACACATGCTGTTGTAAAACTGTTCCAATTACTTGTAAGCAGATACCTTCCAACTGCTGGGTAATCTGTAAAGGACAGATTAAATGAAAATTACCACAGACTGAAGAGCTGGTATTAAATGCTTGTTTCCAAATAAATGGTGTCTATTTTAAAAATACTTAGGAAAAGTCCAAAGCCTCTGCATAACTCAAATGTTTCCATATACCTGCTTTTTTGCGCAATCTACAAATTGTTGACTCAGGAGTAGACTGAAGTCTTGGAATATGAGAAGATTATAAAATACTGGTGTGGGAGGGAAGAGACACAAGCACAGAGACAACAAAATCTTTCCCCTGGTGCCTTTGTTCCGTTTGGATAGGAAGCTATAAAGAATTGCTAGAACTTACCCTGAATTTCAAATAAACAATTGGAATGCGATTGCCTTGATCCACCAGAACCAAATAAATTGGCAGCAAAATGAATTCTACTTAGATGATGGTAAGGACATTCTTGAAAACAGAACGAATTTAGAGTCCAGTGCTGCCTTTAAGACCAACAGAGGTTTATTTGAGGTATGAGCTTTCGTGTGCAGGCACACATTTTTAAATAAACTGGAATGGAAGGTAAAGTTCAGACTTATAGACGGGCTGAACAGCAAGTTAACATGTAACATGAAGAAGTTTTAAGTTATGTGAAGACAAAACCAAATAACAAGCTAAGATTATAGGTCAACAGTTGTAAAGCAATAAATATGTCAAAATAAGGCGGAGACTCTCCATTCACTCCTCTCAGGCATGGAGGTCGCTTAACAGCATTTTTTTCTTTTTTGAGGTGGGTGCAGTGTTAGCCAAACATATTGGAATGTTTGGCTAACACTGCACCCACCTCAAAAAAGAAAAAAATGCTGTTAAGCGACCTCCATGCCTGAGAGGAGTGAATGGAGAGTCTCCGCCTTATTTTGACATATTTATTGCTTTACAACTGTTGACCTATAATCTTAGCTTGGTATTTGGTTTTGTCTCCACATATCTTAAATCATTAATATTACATGTTAATTTGCTGTTCAGCCCATCTGTAAGTTTGAACCTTACCTTCCATTTCAGTTTATTTGAAAAAATGTGCATGCACACAAAAGCTCATCCTACACACACTCACTCTCTCTCAGGGCCAGAACTCCAGAAGCCCTCCCACTGTGGCCCCCCAAGAACCAAGAATACAGAGCATCACTGCCCCAGACATAGTGCTCCATCTATGCCTTGTAGCTAATAGCCTCTGATAGACTTCTGCTCCATACATTTATCCAATCCCCTCTTGAAGCTGTCTATGCTTGTAGCTACCACCACTTCTTGCAGCAGTGAATTCCATGTGCTAATTCTTCTTTCAGTGAAGAAGTACTTCCTTTTATCTGTTCTAAGCCTACTGCTCATTAATTTCATTGAATGGCCACGAATTCTCGTATTGTGAGAAAGGGGAAAAGGTTCTCCTTTCTCTACCTTCTCTATCCCATACATAATTTTGTGAACGTCTACCATGTCACCCCTCAATCTGTGTTTCTCCAAGCTAAAGAGCCCTAACCTCTTTAACCTTTCTTCATAGGGAAGGTGTTCCATCCCATTAATCATTTTAGTTGCCCTTTTCTGTACCTTTTCCAGTGCTATAATATCTTATTTGAAGTACGGAGACCAGAACTGTATACAGAACTGTATACAGTTCTCCAAATGAGGCCACAGCATAGATTTATACAGGGGCATTATGATACAGGCTGATTTGTTTTCAATCCCTTTCCTAATAATGCTCAGCACAGCATTTTCTTTTTTTATTGCAGTCACACACTGGGGTCAACATCTTCAGTGAGTTATCTACCAGGACTCCAAGATCTCTCTCCTGGTCAGTTACCGCCCGTTCGGACTCCATCAATGTATATTTATAATTCAGATTTTGGGCTCCAATGTACATTACTTTGCACTTGCCCACACTGAACCTCATTTGCCATGTTGAAGCCCATTCGCCCAGCCTTGAAATATCCCTCTGGAGTGCCTCAGTCCTCCCTGGTTCTCACCACCCTGAACAACTTGTCAACTGCAAACTAAGCCACTTCACTGCTTACTCCCAACTCCAAATCATTAATGAACAAGTTAAAAACCACTGGACCTAGAACCGAGCCCTGCAGTACTCCACTGCTTACCACCTTCTACTGTGAAAACTGCCCATTTATACTAACTTCTTCAACAAAAGGCTGTCACTTATTTTGTGGAATACATCTGCTAGACTGAAAGGCCTGAAAGCACAAATCACAACTGTGAAATCCCCAGGCTCGATCAAAAAGAGATACATGGAAATCTGATTGTTTGGGTAATGACACCCGATGTGTCTTCCTGTTTGTGAAAGAACAGAGTCTACATGCCTGGAAAAAAACAATCAATCGTGAAACATATAGGCAATATTTGTTTAAATTGGCCTTTAATTTCCACTAGCGGTCCTCTTAGTCGTACTCACAGAGGTTTGCATTCAATAGAAGTAGAGATTTGGCAGGGATAAATACCATTCTGGCTACAGGCCAGCCCACAATAACTCTTTGAATCTAGACCTTTCTACCATAGTTGCCCAACTGCGATAAATGGTATGGGGTGCTACCACATATATTTATTTGTGGTAGGTTATGAGGGAACTACTCTTATACGTAACCAAGTGTGAAGGTACGAGCATACTGCCAAACACCTAATCAATTTTGGCCTCAACGTGAAGTAGCCAAGGACAGAAAAGCTCTGCTTACCACCAGTGAGCTTCAAATCAAGCTGCAAAAAACTTACACCTACTGCATTGGGAGTATATTTCTAATGCAAGTATCTAGTGTTATAAAAGTCCCACAATTTTTTTGTCTTTGAAAGTACTGAAAATCCATAGCTTGAAAACATACTTTAGTATGAGACAGAATGTTTTCTACGGATTCATCCCTCCCTTTTACATACTGAGTAGCTCACACCAGGGGTCGTTTCGTAGAAAAAGAGCTAGGGGTCGTTTCGTAGAAAAAGAGCTAGGGGTCGTTTCGTAGAAAAAGAGCTAGGGG
>NW_015165293.1:241469-260584 GCF_001447785.1 Gekko japonicus
CTGCAAGGCCGGCGGGAGTGCAAGGAAGCCCCACGAAGGCCCTCCCTGGCCCCAGGCAGGCAGGGGTGGGGAGAGGCAGGGAGGAAGCAGGCCGGAAGCAGGGGGCGGGGCTTTGTCATGTGCGATCCCCCCCGAAATGACCTCTGGCTCACACCAGTAACTCACATTCATACCTTTGCAAAGCTATATTTTAAAAAAACAAACAACCAAAAAACTCTGTTTTTGGAACCTAAGATATCAGACAACTAACAACTGCAGAGATTTTTAAAGGAACACATCAAGGATTAATTTCTAACTTGTTTCATAGCTCAAGATAATTTTCTACCTCACAGATATCTCTCTTTCTGAGGTGAGGTAAATATTCTCCAGGTTGTCAGGAAGAACTGTGTCTCCCCAGAGAACTCAAAAACAGTTCCCTGGATAATTAACTCGTGGGGTAGAAAAATTACCCTGATGGCAAAGGCATAGATTTCTGGAGTAGTTTTTCACCCCAGGTGCTTTTTCAGTTTACAGAAAGTAAATTAAGTGTGTACTACTGTACAGACGATCATGTCCAAAGAAAGGGTTCTACATACACTTTCCCCTGCATTCTGCCCAAAGTAGTATGACTGTGGTAGCTAATTCACCCCAAGGGTAGCTTTAAAGTTTTAACTTAAAGCAAAATTAATCTGACTTCGTAAGTCAGCAGTGTGAGGAGGTGGTGGGTGTCGCCCGATTGAGCCGGGAAACAGCACTCCTGGCACTCATGTTTTTAAGAAAATCTGCCATCAATGCGATTTGTTGCGCATCTTGGTTATCTTATGTAAATTATTGTAGCACCGTTTTTAATATGTTATGTAACATTGTCTTAAAAATTTTAAACCCTATTTGTTAGCCGCCCTGAGACACTATGTGTAGGGCACAATACAAGTCGCAAAATAAATTTAAAAAAAAAAAAGACTTAACTTTTTGAAAACCTTTTGATGTTAAAAGCAGTTATGAAGGCTAGAAAGACAGTAGGACTGCAGGGACTATCCTGCACTAGGCATTATAGGTATGACTGAATGACTAATGAACAAAAGATGTGGGGATGTGTTCAATGCAAGAAGCGCCTGGCTCTCAGTAACCAAATTTGTCATGGTGACCTGGAGAAGCCCAGAGTGGCAGTGAGGTATACAAATGAACTTTCAGGAACACAGTAGAGAAGTCTCACGTGTTCTGATTGCTCCTCTGCCTTAATGGAGAATAAGGATCTCAGCATACTATACAGAGGAAGAGGGAAAATGCTATTAGAAGGGATCCTTTTCTCAGATGTTAAAACTGATATCCTCTCACACTGGAAATACAGCTTTCAAGAAGAGGAGATCTTGATAGGAGATGTTTCAATAATCAAGACTACAAGAGAAAGAACATTGGGATAGGACCATGGTAACCTACATGCCTGGTTCAGAAACTATAGCCAGCATGCACTGTCTAGATAAGCTGAAAATTCAGGGGAGGGACATGGTACATTACAGTGTCAACAACAATGGAAAACATAGCTGTCCAGTCCTGTATGCCAAAACGTTGCAAGTGTCCTTGACTTCTATATATTTAGACAGGTCAGATTACATCTTTTAGGCACTTTCAAAAACCAGGGTAATGTATACAGTTAAATTATCATTATGGTTCACAATGAAACAGCAAGGTCCTTTGAAGAATAAGTTATTTGTTGAATGAATCCAATATTACTTATGCTATATATATGTTGACTTCCTATAGAGTGTCTCGTAATTAAACACTTAATGCAAACAAAAAGACTTTTACCTCTTTGTGATCTTCAACTACACTGAGAAGTGTATCGATGGTATTCAAGATGCCCATTGCTGTTACAGCTTTATCATCACTACCTTCTTCGTCTGGTCCTGTCTGAATCACTTGGTTAAATGTCATTGCCTACATGTAGGAAGAATAAAGCATCTGTTATGTGCAATAAGGGTCAAAGAAATATGGAGTCAAGAAAACGCCCAGTTTTCAAGACCATATTACAAATAAACATTACTGGTTTGGGGGGGGGGGATTTTATGGAGATATGACCAAAATAAGTATTATGGTTTGTTTGTTTCATTTTGTAAGCCTGTGTAATCCCTAGTCAGTCATGGACTTTGCAGATCGTGTAGGACAAAAACACTCACCATCTCAATCCCCCCACCTGAAAAAAACCCTATCAGGAATAGACACACTATGTGTGTGTGTCTGTAAAACACAGCCGAAAATTTCCATCCTAAAAATGCTGAAACTGCAACAAACAAATTGCAGTTTTTAAAAGAAAGCTCCAGTCAAGCTAGGTCATTACAACAAAAACTATTCACCTACGCAGTGCCAGGCATTTTTTAAAACAAATGTACACATAACTGAATTTGATGAACATGACTGGATATCAGAGGTATGACTATGATCACATGAAGACTGTATCACTATCTCCCATGCCAAAAAAGATTTAATTTCAGTGAAAACTACCAAACACCCTTTGTTTCTACATGGTTTCCAATAATTTAGTTTCTTTCAGAAAAAGAAGTACTCCTCTCTTACGTTAAGGAGAAAAGGTGGCTTTGTTACAGAGTGTGATGTATAGCGGTATAGTTTTTACCCTCATGGGATATAGTGGTATTCCTGAAGTTCTAACCTTTTTTTAAATACCGTATTTAGTATTTTCCAAATGAAAACCGTAGGGACAAACAATCCCAAAAGACAGGATGAACAAACAAACATACATAGGTGAACCCCTTATTATAAGTCTTTTTTGACATACAAAAAAGAAGAAATTATAGTTGCTCACTGTATATAATAGATGTATAATAGTTAATAGGTATATATACTGAATTTACATCATTTTAGAGATTTTTCTCTATCCAGTCATAAACACGCGACCTAGTATTTTGAAAGGTCGTTTTTTCTTTTCCTTGTAATTTCAATGTTATATTATCTAATTCTGCTACCTCTCCATGAGTTTAATTAAATCACATTTAGATGGTACATCTTTTTTCCAAATTTTTGCAAATATAATTCTTGTGGCAGTTATTACGTGTATGATCAAATATTTATCTAATCTCTGCAAACTATCAGGCATTATGTTAAGTAAAAATATTTCGGGATCTAGTGGAATCTGGACCCCTACTATTTGGGATACAATGGCATGGATCTTGCGCCAGAATTTTTTTGATCTCTCACATGTCCACAAAGTATGATAGAAGGAACCCACTTTACATTTGCATTTTCAGCATCTATTGCTCATTTTAGGATAAAAGTGGGCCAATCTATCTGGTGCAAGATACCACCTGTGACATCTTAAATACGTTCTCCTTCAGAGAGATCGCCTTCAAGTACCTCATACTCTGCCAGAACTTTGCCCATTGATTTAAATCAATATTGTGTCCTATATTCTTTGCCCATGCAATCATGGGTATTTTTACTTTCTTCATCTGACAGCCTATAGTCTAAGAGAAAGGAGTATAGTTTTTTGATGAGTACTCTCTACACCTAAAATTTTGTCAAAACTTGTCATTTCATCGCAGAAGCCTGTTTGTGTTTTGGCATATCTGAATTCAAGTTGGTTTCTTTCCCACCAGTTGAAGATTATGCCTCTTTGTTGCAGCATTTCCTGTTATTTTAGTTCATTTTTTGGATCTAATAGTTCTTTGTATGTTGACATCCGTGATTCAACTATCAGATTTGGATTGGTGAAAGCTTCTAATGGTATTACCCATTTTGGGGTTTTAATGTAGAAAGCTATTCTGATCTCATTCCAACTCTTAAGGAGCGCCTCTCTGAGCATATGTTTAAAATAAGAATGGGAACCTTGTTTAGAATGCCAGACAAAGGCGTACCAATCCAGTAAGAGATTGTAACCTTCAAGCTTGAGAATTCTATGGTTTTGAAGTAATATCCAATCTCTAATCCATGTCAAAGCCACTGCTCGATAATAGATACGCCAATCTGGTAAGGCTAGTCCACCTCTTTCTTTTTTTTCTTACAGTAGTTTTAGTTTAATTCGTTGTCTCTTATTTTGCCAAACAAATTTTCTCGTTAGCTTATCCAACTCATTAAAAAAAGATTGGTTTTTAAGGACTGGTATATTTTGAAAGAGAAATAAAATTTTCGGGAGGACACTCATCTTGATAGCTGCAATTTTCCCCATCATGGATAGTTGTAGTTTCCCCCATTTTTCAAGGTCTCTTTTAATATCTGATAGAAGTTTGGTATAATTATCTGGTATGAGGGAACTTAATCTATTCGTAATGTAAATACCCAAATATTTAATTTTCTTTTGGACCTTAAATGCAGTGATTTTCTGTAGCTCTTGGATTTGTTTTGGATCACAATTTTGGGTCATTATTTGGGTTTTATTTTCATTAATCCTAACACCTGCGAGATGCCCGTAATTTTGTAATACTTGCAGGATATTGGTCGCCAATTGAATTGGGTCTTGTAAAATAATTGCTAAGTCATCAGCGAACACTTGAATTTTATATTCCTTACCTTTTATCTTTAAACCCTGAATTAAATTATCATTTCTTATTGTTTCACATAACACTTCTAAAGTAAAGATAAAAGTAGGGGTGATAACGGGCAACCTTGACATATGCCCTTACATATATCAATTCTCTCAGTCATATTTCCGTTGATCACAACTCTGGCATTTTGTTTAGTATATACAGATACTACCATACTGATGAAGTTTCCACCAGTTTGCTACTTTTAGATATTCCAACATAAAATTCCAGTTGATATTATCAAACGCCTTCTCCGCATCCAGGAACACTATTGCCATCTGTTTATCGGGGTTTGCCTCAAAATACTCCAAAACATTCATGATTGGCCTCAGATTTTGTTGTGATTTCCTATCCGGTAAAAAAAACCCCAGTTTGATCTTGGTTTATCAGGTTCGTTAAGACTTTTTAAAGTCGCGCCGCCAAGATAAAGGCGAAGATTTTATAATCTGCATTAAGAAGCGATATCAGGCGATAGTTTTTAATCTCTTCCTCATCAGAGTCACGTTTATGAAGAGAAATTAATGCCGCATTCCATGAATCTGGTATAATATTTTTGTCTACAATATTCTGTATCATCTGTTTGAATGGCAACAGTATTTCCTCTTCACAGGCTTGGTAGAATTCTGCAGACAAACCGTCAGGACCCAGAGTTTTAATTTTCTTTTGTTTTTTAATAGCTTCTATGATCACAAAAGCAGTAATAGGTTCGCTTAGTTTTTTTAATTATCCGTAAGGTAGCTTTGAATTTGTTCTTGTTCAAATGTTTGCTCTTTGTATAGATTTTCATAAAACCTTTTAGCAATTTCTTTCAAATCCACTATATTTTTTTTTCTTCCCCTTGTTCATTTCTCAAAGACTTGATGTATCTTCCCCCCCCCATTTACCGCAATCTGTAGACCGACCAACGCGTAGGTTTGTTGGCATTCTCAAAGAAATTCTGCTTAGCATAAAGGATCTTTTTCTCGATTTCTTGGTTAAGTAGGCAGTTCATTTGGAGTTGTAAGTTCTGGATTGTTAATTTCTTTTTTCCCACAGAAGTAGCTGTTTTCAAAATCTCTTCACAGTCTTTAATCTGGTTTTTGAGTTGTGTCAGTTTTTGGTTTTCTGTTTTCTTTTTTTTACTGCTTTGTCTAATAATGATTCCCCTTGCAAATGCTTTGAAGGTATCCCAGACAATGTCTATTCGTGTCCCTGCTTGTATGTTAATATGGAAGAATTCTTTAATTTATTTTGTCATCTCTGACAGAATTTTTTTGCTTCTTAATAGTATTGTGTTCATCTTCCATCGCTGTTTTGGGGGTCTCTAAAAATGTTATCATAATAGGGTTATGGTCTGCGAACATTGCTGGTAAAATCTCCGCGTCACCCAAATCGCCTAACAGTGATGCCGAGATCCAAACCATGTCAATTCTTGACCATGATCTATGTCGACCAGAATAAAAGGTATAGTCCAAGTTCTTAGGATTTTTAGTTCTCCAGGCATCCAGCAAATTTAGTTCACCTGCCATATCTAAGAAGGTGAGTGGTAATTCACTTCCTTTGGGTTGATGTTGTGCCCCTTTAGATCTATCTACTGTCTGATTAAATACGGCATTATAATCTCCCAATATGCATAAATCAACACAGGTTTGTTGCGATATTACATTTCTCCGTTGCTCAAAAATTTTCCCTTGGCCTTGATTTGGGGCATATATGTTCACGATTAGCATAGCCCTTATGCCCCTTTGAATTTTAACTATTAAAATACATCCATCTTCAGAGTCATAAACCAACTCAGGAAATAGTGATTCTTTAATATAAGTTACCAATCCTTTTTTTCTCTTTTGTTTATCTGCAGTGGTAAACGACATTCCAAGTTCTTTGTTTTCCAAAAAAAGTTTTTCCGAATGTTTAATATGGTGTTTTTTGCAAACAAATTATGTCTAGTTTCATCTTTTTAATTTGGTGGGAAAACAGTTTCCTTTTTCGTGGTCCATTAAGGCCATTAATGTTAATGGAAATTACTTTTAATTTATTATTCATCTGTCTTTGTATCTTGGGTAGACTTAGTCCTTATACTCTGTTGAAATCTAGTACGTGCCTGGAGAGGGATAGTCTTTTCTTTTTTGCGTCCCTTTTTATCTTTGGGTTTAACTGGGATTTCTTTTTCATTATTTCCTGGTTCTTCCTCTTCTTCCTCTGGTTCACTTCCGTCAGTCTCCTGGATATTAAGTTCTTCGCCAGATTTCCTGATGAATTCTTCTAATTTGAAAATTGAATTGATTTTTTGACGTCTTGCTTTGTAGGTGAAGAGAACACCCTTCTGGGAGTAACCATCTGTATGTAATACCATTTTCTTTTAGACCGTCAATCAATTTTGAGTAGTTTCTCCTTTTTCCTTTAACCCTCCAGGGGATGTCTTTCAATATCTTAATTTCGTTCCCTTGACACATTAATGGTTTTTGAGTTGCATTTTTCAGAATCTTTTCACGCAGATGTTTTTTGTAGAACTTAACGTGTACTTCCCTGGGCACTTTATTTCTTTTTGTAAAAGCTGTATTCATGCGAAATGCCATATCAATATAATTATTTACTTCCTTTATATCTTCAGATTCAGTGAATTCTGTTATTATTTGAGCCATCTTTTGTTTTATGTCCTCACCTTCTTGTTCGGGTACATTTTGGGACCTCAGCAAATATGCTCTTTCTAGTTCTAATCTGATCAGCGACGACTCCAAGGCTTCCATCTTATTTTCTGAGTCTTCCAACTTATTTTCTAAATTTCCTGCTGTGTTCACTAATATATCAATAGTCTGTTTATATTCTGTTGTCAATTTCCTAATTTCTTCCATTTGCGTAGTAAATTGTTGTGACAGGTTATCTATTTTCATTTGAATATGTTAAGTTTGCAGATATGTGCTGTTCTAAATGGTTTGGATTATGTCATGTTTATGGTTATGAATATAAGAACATAAGAACATATAAGAAGCCAATGTTGGATCAGGCCAATGGCCCATCTAGTCCAACATTCTGTCACACAGTGGCCAAAAATACCAGGTGCCATAAGGAGGTCTATCAGTATTTATCATTATACTTATTTAATTAATAAAATTTATTTTAAAATATTTAATTCCTATTTCTACCAACTGCACAAATTGTTAGATAAAACAATATCCATTTTGAAACTAATGTGGCAGAAAAATACCAAGTCTTATCTTTAGAGCATGGAACTGCTGCACTCCTAACTAATAGAATTGTATGTACAGGTTAACCATTAATGTACCAAAACAACCTAACTATTACTTGAACATGTCATCAGGATATTGAGCCCAGATACAGGCAATGAGAAAGCTAAAATGTTGTAGTAAACTTACCAAATGCTGGGTCATTTCTACTGCTATAGGAGTAACCTCTTCACTATATTCACAAATCATTTTCTGAATCACATTGGTAAGATCATCATTCTCAGTCTCTCTAATAATATGAAGAAGAGCCTGCATGACAGGTCTAATAAATGGAGTAATATATTCTTTAGCTGGAAAGCAAGAAGAAACAATAATACTTATTTGTTAATCATAGGAAAGCAGTGCATTGTTTAAGTTTCAGCATATTTTTAAAACCACATTTTGAAAACAGCTGTTTCAAGCAAAATTCAGTTAATCCAAAATATTTATATTAATTGACCTTGAACTTGATCCATCACATTTTTTAACATATACACACTGAAATTTTTATTTTATCACTGTACCACCACCACCCCTGCCTTTTTGTTTCAGAAGGCAACAAGCACCCTTAAACCCTTTCCACCCTCTCCAGATCTCTCCACAAGATCTTGTGTCACTATAATATAGAGGGGAGGAAGGAGCGACACCTTGCACCAACGGAACTACAATATGTCCATTTATGTTTCCACTTCAACATCACTGTATTCAACCATTGTTCTTAGGGATCTTTGCTCATTGCTTAACAGGCTAATATATGTTATTTCACCTAGTCATACGTCAAAAGCTGTTTTAAAGAAGTGTTTGTATAAAATTATCTAGCATTAATAGAGAAGTCAGCAAAGGAAAGAGAACAAACCTTTGGCAGTTTCTCTCTTCTAATCACAGACAGCAAAGGAACACAAAAGATGTACAACTATTGCCCTCAAGTATGTATCACGATGCACTGTCATAGACATCTTAGAAGCTAAAAAGGGTCAAGCCCTGGTTCATACTTGGATGGGAGAACACCAACAAAGTCCAGGATTGCTATGCAGAGACAGGCAATGACAAACCACCTCTGAAAATCTCTTGCCCTGAAAGCCCTACAGGGTCACCATAAATCAGCTGTGACTTGATGGCACATTCCACCACCACCACCACCACCACCACCTATCACTATACAATAAAGACTTACAGACCAACGGCATAAATACATTTGAAACCAGCCATGCTAGTCTTAATCACCATCATATACCAATTATTTAGACCAGAGATCCCCAAATGTGGTGCCCCAGCAGGGCTTCTGATTGGCTGTGCAGATTAAAATAGTATTTTTCAGTAGCAGTCGCCACCTTAGTGTTGGTTTTATTCTCTCTCACCCTTCTTTCCCAGTATATTTTTAATTATCCATCTTCTCCCTGCGCTTGGGCTTCTTCAGTGTATGTGACTCTGACGGCTGCCATTTTGTTGTGGTCTCTACCTCCTATGGTAACCCATTTTTTGGTTGCGCCCACCACCCTGTGTCAGAATTCCAAATGTGCCCACAGCCTCAAAAAGGTTGGGAAGTCTTGCCCTGTCCTGGATCCTCCAGGCAAGCCCGATCTCATCAGATCTCAAAAGCTAAGGAGGGCCAACCCTGGAAAGTATTTGGATGGGAGATCTTCAGAGAATACCAGGGCCAGGAGGCCAGAGGCAGGCTATCAAGCCACTTCTCTGAGTGTCCTCCATGCCCCAATAGGATTCGCCAGAGGTCGCCATTGACTTCCAGGAACACAAACACAAAAAACGCAAAAATACCACCACCACCACCCCAAGGCTGGGGAGCCCTGATTTAGACTCTCTTTATTCCACTAGTTCTGAGGTCCCTTGGTAGTTCATAGCAAGATGAAGTACCTCTCTGTTGATTACTAATCAAAACCTGCAGTGCTATGGCAGCTTCCACCTTCACAGGCATTTCTCTGTCATCAATCAGGCATCTTCTTGTCAGCTCAAGGGCTGTCTGCAGATTCTGGTCACTCTTAAACTTAACTTTACAGAAATAGTGAAGAACCCAGCAAGCCTGGAAAAGACAGTAAGTAACTTTAGGGGATTACTGATCCCACACAACAAAAAGCATGAATCAGAATATCAGTGTTTGAATTGCACTGGAACATTAGATTTCCTTTTCACAAGATTTGTTTGAGAGTTTGGAGGCTGGTCAGTGGTAAGCTTGTCTTTCAACAGCACTGGACCAGTACTATGATCTCAAGTTGCTCTTTGGCCACAAGTTGTATGTGAGCAATACAGTCTAAATGCAGAACGCAGATGGACTGTATTACTAGACACAGATTAGAAACTATGCACACATAATTGCAGCCATTTATTTCATATCTTAAGGGGAAGCCCCACTGTATGATGGTCACTTCAATAAAATATCATTTGGGGGTTCTTAACTGTACAACGAACCATTTTTCAACTCTTACACAGTTTCCCTGCCAAACTCATTGCTAATGTTTAACCTAAATTCACCTTCCTGAAATTGAAAATCCACTAGTTTTTCCGCATCCTCAGAGACAGAAATGTACTTCCTCTTTTTTTTTAGATGATGAGATCTAAAAACACTTCCAGTTCACTGTGTTACAGAAAAATTGTTAATATCATTGACATTTATAAAAGACAAACAGAGAAGAAAAGTTACAATACTCAAAGTGTCAGGATATTATATTGCTTGTAAAATTCTGGTCTTATTGCTCAGCCCTTAAGTCACTTTTATTTGGGCTCCTGAAAATAATGAGAACATAAAGAAGGAGAAGGACCACAAACCCATCCCATGGATGTTATTTCCCGCCTATTACAAGATCCCTAGCTTCACATGCCTTCAAAGCATTGTATTGTATTGTATTTTAAATTGTTTTTTTATTTTATTGTATTGTATTGTATTTTAAATTGTTTTTATGTGAATGTGTGCTCATCTATTGACCAATTATGATCTATCGACCAATTATGTAAGCCGCCCTAAGCCTGCTTGTGGGGTAGGGTGGGGTATAAAATTAATAAATAAAATAAAAATAAATAAAGCAATCACTTGCCAGGTATAACCTATTCAGCACTTTACATAGTTTTCCTGTGAAGGAAGCAGTATATGCATAGTCCAGCTTTCGGCAAAATAGCTTCACAGAGGTAGCAGCACTGAGAAAAGAGATGGGGAGGCTAGGTCGAGAGAAACAACTTTGCTCTTACCCGTGCTCTCATGTAGCCTAGTTCGTTGCTGAAAAGAGGAAACACGTGATTCTGCAACATGTATTCCATCTGATCTTTGTATATTTTTTTCTGTTGGAACATTAAGACAATGACAGGTCAGATTTTTCTTACCATGTACAAATAAAACTGGCTAGTTCCAGGCCCCAAGACCATCAAATTCACGATGACCAGGGCTAGGGCATTTTCGGTGGCGGCTCCTATCTGGTGAAATGAGCTCCCAGAGGAGATTTGGGCCCTGCGGGACCTCGTACAGTTCCGCAGGGCCTGTAAGACGGAGCTCTTCCGCCAGGCTTTTGAATAGGAGCCGCCACCACCACTGTTCCATCAACGCCCTATAATTTCCGCACATTGCCAGTGCTGGTGCGGGTACCATCGGAGGGAGTGGGACGTGCCTAGGGGACAACAGTGGGGATATGTACTGTTATGTAGTCATATCATCGAGAACATCATCTTGATTTTAAAATTCGGAAGTGAATAGAGGAGCACTGAAAATGTTTTTATGAATTCTGTTTAACTATTTAATAGTTTATTCTGTATTTTTAGGCAGTATTTTATTGTTTTATTGTTATTACTTGGCGTTATGCCTCTGTTAGCCGCCCTGAGCCTTCGGGGAGGGCGGGATATAAATCCAAATAAATAAATAAATAAAATAGTCTGAAAGGAATTATTTCCATTCCCCAACACTGTTAAGGAAGTAAGACCTAACTCTGCTATACAGGTAATTTTCAAATGAGATTATAGTGGTTAAATTGAAGTCCACAAGCTGACCGTGACCAAAACTAGGATTCTCAGATACAAAAATCTGCTGACCAAAACAGAGAAAAGTCCCAGTAATTCTCATTGGCCCTCCTCCCTGGTTGTGCTGTTTGCCTGCCTGGTCATAAGGCTAGGAGTGTTTCCGTCTTTGTCAGAGATTGAAGGTAAATCTTCCTGGTGGTCA
The DNA here is from genome assembly GCF_001447785.1 of Gekko japonicus. Lineage (NCBI taxonomy): Eukaryota > Metazoa > Chordata > Lepidosauria > Squamata > Gekkonidae > Gekko > Gekko japonicus. The sequence continues at coordinate 253,343 of NW_015165293.1, forward strand.
AAAATTCCAGTTTGGCTCAGGCACCCATTATTCATGGTTCCCCACTGACCCTTTTCTAGTTCACTGGCATGCTGAAGATGTGGACCCTTCAACGTAAGGCTTTGCAAAGAGTAAGAAGTGGTTTTTCACTGCTTTCAGCTTCTAAAACATCTGGCGCCAAATGGAGAAAAAACTCCTTCCCCGAGCCCATGAGTACATGCATGGACCTGATATTATTTTGTGTTGGCATCAGACAAGATAAAGGTAGCATAAGTCTCTCTCATTACTTCTCATACAGCATGATGTGAGGAAGTGACCTCACCCCTTCATCCTTACCACTGCATATAAATCTCTGGTGTCCAACACCTGGCCAAGTGGGAATGCTACCAAAGCCTGGCCAGTTAGTGACATCTCCAGACAATATAGCAGTCCAAATAATGAGACACGTGCAGTTGTGCAGTAAAACAAATATTGTCCTGAGAGTAGATTCAACTGTACTCACTGTCATTAAGAAGTATACGTGTGAATACAGTTTTATGAGTGGTTGGGACAGAGAAGGAAAAGGTAAGATAATCAAAACATCTACTACAAGAATGCTCACTTTCAAGAGTGTTTCAGCCAAAGAGCCAATCATATGCAGAGTACCATCTTTTTTACGAGGATCAGCATTTGGTTCTGTGAGGATCTGGTAACAAAAGCCCATCGTCTTTTGTAGAACCTAGTGGGAGATTAAGAGAGACTGTTTATATTTCAAACACTTATCTCAATATTTGAAAGTGTACAAGGAGACATTAGTTTTGATCTTAATTTTTTCCTAATTTTAAAAAAATTACACATTGTCAACCACACTGGAGAGCCCTGTATGCAGTGGTCAGACTACAATCTGGAAGACCCAGGTTCAAATCCCCACATGGCTGGGGAAGTTTGCTGGGTGACCTTAGGTCAGTCAGATACACTCAGCTTAATCTACTTCACAGGGTTATTGTGAAGATAAAATGGGGGAGAGGAGAACTATGTAAGTTGTGTTAGGTCCCCACTGGGGAGAAAGATGAGGTATAAATGAAGTAAATAAATAAATATGACTTCAGAACTCTTACATTAAAATAATGAACATTAAAGTGGATGGCAACAAGCAGAATTAAGCAATTCTCTATGAACTACAAATTGTTACCTATTAACTCGAAAATGTATAGAATCCAGAAATTCTTTTATATTCCTAATTGTACAAATAAATACAGAACCAATCCTATATATGACTTCGCACACAGAACAGGAAGAATTGCTATTATTTCTAGATCAAAAGTAACGATAAAAAATACCTCTTTTCTTTTACCACATGCTGTAGACAACAATGTTTGAGCAGCAGTTGTGGGGGAAATGAAGTCTTCAAACACATCTGTCAAACACATTATACAGTCTAAATGTTTGTCTTTTGAAATACAAAGAGACTAATACAAGATAAATTAATTCAGACTTCATAACCAGTTCAATCTCCCTTCCCCATGTTTTGTTACTATAGGAATTTTCAATCTGTTCTCACATAATGTGCTTTAAAAACACATTACAGGTTTCTGTGAGAAAGGCAGACTATAAAGTAAATAATCAATAAATTATAGCAATGTATATAACTTGCTTATTAATTTAGAGATAATGCTGATAATTTGGAGAACCAAGGACAAAGCACATTCATATTCCAGAACAAGGTATTCAAAAATACATGTCTCTTCGCACAATACCAAATTATTGCTCTCTCAAAAGATCTGTGAGGCAGCACAAAATTCATTCTTACTATCATCCTGAGAAAACCAATATATGTCATCTCCAACTAAGTTTTTCTAGGAAACTTCAGGAAACTAACAGGAAAAACAACTATTGCCCTACTGCCTGTGGAACTTTATAAAACTACAGAACTTTATAAAACTAATTCTATGTCTATTGTTTTGCCAGTACTCTTTACTGAACAAAGTGGAATTTACTTCTGAGTAAATGTAACAGAGGATCTTTCATGCAGCCCAACCTGCTTTCCTGCACAAAACATAAGGTTACATTTTGGGCTTCCATCACTACAAACCTCTCTCAGAAATGCTCCTTCTGTACTGGGGTGGGGACTTCAGTGGCATAAGAATGGCAAGAAATGGTTTTTCAGTGCAGGACAGAGACAAGTCACTGTCTGTTCTTAGTGCACAACCTTATGCCTATTTCCTTAGTTTCAGAGGCATCAAGTATTGATTGGGCTTATCTTGCTTACTTTGCACAGGATTCCTAACAAACACTGGCATGAGCCTCTCCTCAGTTTGGAACCGCTACAGGAGGGACAAAATTTGTTGTCCACATACTGGCTGGGATCCAGCAATGCGCAAGCGGAAACAGACTTAGTGCAGTTCCATTTGCACAGCATCCTGTGCAACCCCTCCCCATATATTATAGTGCCCAGAAACTTGTTGCAAGAGATCTTGCACAAGGGGGATATAATACGTTTGACTAAGTACAAGCAGCCGCTATTGTCTTATTTTGTGTTTTTGTCTACAGAAGAGCTCAAGCAAAAGTGGAAATTTTGCACTGGTTCCAACCATGATCAGCTTTTTGCATTCAAGTGTCTGATTACAAAGCAAACGCTTTCTGCACGTATGTATTTAAAAATCTGAACTACTTACCAAACTTCATACGTATATATTCATAAGGATCTTCCTGCCATAGCTCTTCATCAGCATCTGTGTAGCACATCAATGGGAAAATGACATCTTGGATAATTCCCTGCAATTAATAAGAAAACAGTTTACATTTTATTGTGTACTTCTGGAACAATAACATTATGGAGAATAATATACAGAGGCCAAGTGAACTGCATTCTAGATTATTTAACTTTAATTCAACTTTTGCGCGTTCCACCTGTGTAGTACAAAGAAGCCTCCAGCATTTGATAGGTTCTAGACTTACTGTGAAATATTATGAAGGGTAGAAGTCTGGCAGATTTGAAGTTAGGAACATCCTTAAGTATTTTCTCTCAAACAGAGACTTTCCTGCATGGCTTTATTTTATCCTGAACTATGAATGTTTAACAAAGTTTGACTCCAGGGGCACCTTTAAGACCAACAAAGCTTTATTCAAGGTATACTCTTTCGTGTACACGCACATTTCTTCAGATATATTGAAATGCTTTCGTGTCCACGCACATTTCTTCAGATATGGCAGTTGCTAGTCCATGCATACAGGTAGAGATGAGCATCAAATTAATGTAAGCATAATAAACAGTGTTTAACAGATGGAAAGACCAAACTGGAATAACAAGCTGAGTTTGTATGGTCACCATTTGTTTGGGTTTAATTCCAGGGGCAAACACAGTGGAGGTAAAAAATACATCAAAATCGGAGACAGATGGGCAGACCTACCCTTAATCGTGGAATGCTGAGACCCTGTTGTTACGAGCCAGTTTATTATGCTTATCTAATTTGCTACTCACCCTCTACCTATATGTATGGACGGATAACTTCCACTTCAACGTATCTAATGAAGTGTGCATGCATACAAAAAGCTTACACCTTGAATAAAACTTTGTTGGTCTTAAAGGTGCCACAGGACTCAAACCTTGTTCTGCCGCTTCAGTCCAACACGGCTTCCCACCTGAATCTACAAATGTTAACTGAGGCATTATCCAATACAAAACTTAAAACCCCCTAACGGGTAATAACAGACCCCACACACTGTGCAAGTCACACTCTTGATCTGGTGAAGGAAGAAGGTAACCTCAAGGTGAGGGGATTGAAAGCAGTTCCCCTTGTCATAGACTTACAGGGCTACAAGATTCTGCAGGGGTGGGGGATCGATGAAGATTATCTACCCCAGTAGCATGATGGATCCAATAGGTTCACAGACAACATTAGGAGATTTTTGTGCTGATACGGTCAGTAGAAAAAGAATAAGAAGAGATTGGATTTATACCCCGCCCTTCACTACCCAGAGGAGTCTCAGAGCGGCTTACAAACTCCTTTCCCTTCCCCTCCCCACAACAGACACCCTGTGAGGTCGGTGGGCCTGAGAGAGCTCTGACAGAGACTGCTCTTTTTCAAGGACAGTTCTTATCAGAGCTACGGCTTGCCCAAGGTCATCCAGCCAGGTACAAGTGGAGGAGTGGGGAATCAAACCCGGTTCTCCCAGATTAGAGTCCGCGCACTTAACCACTACACTACTCCTGTTGATGCCCTGCTTGACCTCTGGAATGGGGAAATGACCCGGGCAATTCACACAATTGCACCTAGGTGCCCTCTCTGAAGTCAGAGAGGCCAGGCAGCCCCTGGGTTTACTGAGGGGCTGTGGACGATGAAAAGACGGGAGATGGCTAAAGCAACAGGGGAGAAAGACTCAGGACAAATCTGACAAGGCACAGGCTAGTGCTCATTTGAAAACCTACTCTGCGTTGGCGATGGTGGCAAAGCAGCGATACTTCCCCACCACCACTGGGAACCTGCAGAACTCTTCTGGGTCGTCGGAAGCCTATTGGGTTCTGGTCAGCGTGAGCCTGCTAAGCACTTTGCAGATAAAATCTCTCGCATCTATTCCAACTTCAACTCTATATTAGCAGCAACAGGATCGGCCGGTCCCAGGGTGCCAATTGCCCAGTTGTGTGGAATGCCTTTCAGCTTGTCCAGTCTCAATGTAGAAAGGATTCTGGGAAGTTTGAGAACGACCACCTGTTTGTACAACCCTTGCCTTCCCTGGCTCCTTAAATCTGCTGGAGGAGTTGGTGGATTGATTCCAGGAGACAGTAAATGTCTCCCTGAGAGATGAGGTGGTCGGTCTTGCCCTAAAGTGGGCAGTGGTGTGTCCACTCCTAAAGAAACCTACTCTGGATCCAGGAGAGTTGAATAACTACTTTCCAGTCTCAAGTGTTCGTTCTTGAGCAAGGTGATTGAAGAAGTGGTAGCTGGCCAAATTTTGAGATTCCTAACAGAAACTGGTTGTGTAGAACCATTCCAATCTAGTTTCACGCCTGATTATGGGACTGAAACAGCCTTGGTCACCCTGGTGGATGACATGTACCAGGAGATGGACATGGGGCGTGCAACCCTGTTAATTCTCCTGGATCTCTCTGGTTTTTGATACCACTGATCATGGTATCCTTCTGGATCGCCTTTTGGGACTAGGACACAGTTCTCCACTGGTTCCAGTCCTACTTCAAGGGTAGGCTTCAGAGTGTGGTGCTGGGGGATTGCTGCTCTGACTCTTGGCCTTTGACCTACGGGGTTCTTCAAGGTTCCATCCTGTCCCCTATTCTTTTCAACATCTATGTAAAGCTGCTGGGAAAGGTCATTCGGAGAACTGGACTGAGCTGCCACCAATATGCAGATGACACTTAGCTTTATCTTACCCTACCAGCAGATACCAAGGAGGCTGTAGAAACAGTGAACAGGTGCCCACTGGAGGCAGTTCTAGGATGGATGAGGGCTAACAAGCTGAAACTTAATCCTGAAAAAATGGAGGTGCTACTGGTGGGGGGAAGGTCTGACATGGAAAATGGGTCATCCCCTGTTCTGGATGAGGCTGCACTCCCTTTACAGGTTCGTAGCATGGAAGTGCTCTTGGATCCAGGCCTCTGGTTAGATAAACAGGTGGTAGTGGTATCCGGGGTGCCCTTCAGCAGATTCAGCTCCCTCAACAAAAAGCATCTTGCCATTGTGGTGCATGCCCTGGTAGTACCTAGGTTAGATTACTGTAATGCACTATATGTAAGGCTGCCCTTGAAGTCTTTCCAGAAGCTAAAGTTAGTACAGAATGCTACAGCCAACATGTTGACTGGAGTGGGTCACAGAGATCGTATCACTCCAGTCTTGTTCTACCAACAATGGCCTCCAATTTGCTTCCAGGCTCAATTAAAGATGCTGGTTATTGACCTTTAAAGCCCTGTACAGCCTGGAACCAACGTATCTTAAGGACTGCCTTCTCCCATGTTCACTCACATGTTCACTCTGATAATCCTTGGAGGCCCTGCTTTGGTTGCCCCTGACGTGTGAGGCTAAACAGGTGGTGACTCGAGAAAGGGCCTTCTCCATCACGGCATCAAAACTTTAGAACTCCCTCCACAAGGAGATTCATCTGTCTCCCTCTATCGGTGTATCTCGCCAGCAAGTGAAAGCTTTTTTGTTTCATCTAGCATACCTCCAATAATAGTTTTTGGTTCTCCTTCTAGTGCTGTTTGTCTATGCGTTTTTAATTGGACATTATATTTTTAACTGCACTTTAATTGTTTAAATATTTTAATGTTGGCCACCTTCTGGACCCTGACTGGGTGAAAAAGCAGCATAAAGATGTTTCTTGTTCCCATTAAAAATACGCTGCAAAAGGACTACACTAAGATATGGTTCAGCTAGGTAAGTACCATTCACAGGAAACCAAATACTTACTTGGATATGAGGTTTCAGATTCTTCCAAGTGACTGCATGTGCCACGCCTTGATTGATGTAGTTCAGGGTCTGCTGCAAAACTCTAGGAGCCATGTACTGCTTTTCCTTATACTGATATAATACTTTCAATAAAACCTAAGAAAATAAACTCCAATTAGTAGATTTGGAAGATCTCAGCATCCTGCCGATAACTGCCAGAAACTAACTCAAGGCTGGGCCCAGGTGGCAGATGGAAAGGTACCAAATATCATGAGAAAGACCCTATCGGGGCATCAGAGGCAGTGATGGCTGTGCTACATTCACCCCTCAGATAAGAACACTTCCCCACATAGTTTGCATTTTCTGGCTGTACAAAATGGTTCACAATGGGTATGGAGAAACATTTTGGAGGTTGAGAAGGGGATGCAGCATGTGGCTGCCAGAAATGCTTGGCATTTCCATTCCAGTGACTAAAACTTGAGAAGCCATCCACACCATCATTAAAAAATCTGCTTGGTAACCCAAAAATAACTTTTGCTAAATACCGACAATGAAGGATTAAGCAACACTTTTAAGTGAAGTGGTTTTTATTTTTAAGAAGACCACAACTTGTATGTCAAATTACCTGCATGTTTGGTATACAAATTCGGTGTGATTTTTTAATCTTTGGAGAATTCAGTGCAAGTGGGGCAAGTGATGCTCTGTATTCTTGGTGCTGGGGGGGAGGGCAACAGTGGGAGAGCTTCTAGTGTCCTGGCCCCACTGATGGACCTCCTGATGGCACCTGGTATTTTTGGTCACTGTGCGACAGTATCGGACTGGATGGGCCATTGGCCTGATCCAACATTGGCTTTTCACTTCTCAAACAAACATGGAATGTAAAGAC
>NW_015165293.1:260596-292386 GCF_001447785.1 Gekko japonicus
CACCAACAGCAAATGCCTTTAAGAAAACTTCAGCAAATTCATTGTATTCCTTGGAAACATTGCCAGGGCTTCCGTACCTATTATTATTAGAAAGAAACATAAGATAATGCTGCAACATTTTATTCATACCATTGTTATATTCTTACAATACAAGGAATCTTGACAAAAATCATTACCTTTCAAAAAGCCTAGCCAAGATGTGCAGTGCCCACTTTTTACATTTCCACCAAGGTAATTCAGGTCTATCATCTTCATCGACTTGAAGGGTTTCCTTTAAGAATCAACAGTACATTTACAAAAGTAAGTACTTAACAATATTTACTTTCATCTATTTAGGAGTACATTGGTTTGCTGCCCCTCCAGGGAGAACTCTCAATGTGGCAGTAACAACAAAAATGTAAAATATTGAAAAAATAACCAATTAATCAATGTCAAACCCACCTGATCAAAAACAGAATATGACCTAACTCAGCCAACATGAAATGTGTGTATGTTATACACTGTTAAGTCAGTTGCGACTTATAGCGACCTTAATAACCTTCAAAACATCCTATTGCTAACAGTTTTGCTCAGGCATGAACTGCAAAAAACCTCAACAGCAGAAGGAAAATCAACTCGGAGCAAGACTGAAACAGTCATAAAATCAGGCCCAATGAACACAATGAAAAATATACAGGCTCTAGCATACACAATTTTCAGTGACTGAATAAAATAACTGAAAGGTGGAGAAGCATATATAAAAGCCTAGTCAAACAGAAATAGCTTGACAGTCACGCAAAGGTCAAGAGAGCAGTTGCCAGGTAGACCACAGGGGGAGGGCATTCCATGAGCTAGGTGTCAAGACTGAGGAAGCTTCATGGCAAGTGACTGTTCGGTTAAAAAGAAACTTGCCTGATTTGTTGTAGGGTCCAACAAGGCAAAACTTTCCAAGAAACACCGAGGTAAACATATGATTCCTTAATGTACTCATGTAGTCATTATATTCTTATCCTACCCTTCCTTGGAGGAGATCTGGGCAATGTACACAGTGTGTGTGTGTGTGTGTGTGTCGTCCCCCCATGTGGTTTGGGGGGCCGCCCCCCCCCCCCCCAGTATTTTTACACCAACCCTAAAAGGTTAGGCAGAGAGTGACCATCCAGTGTCATGGAGCACGATGGTTGAGTAGGGATTGGAAGCCAGATCCCTGCATTTTAGTTCAGCGCTTTAATTACACTTGCTTGCCCATCAATTACGGTCCAAAGTTAAATCTCATTGAGAATATTCGATTACTAAAATTAGGCAAACTCAATCAATCTAATTTATTGCGGCAGGAGCCAGTAAAACAGTACAATTCTGATATAAAAGGGATTAAAACAGTAATAACATGGGAATAATATAAAAACATTAACAGGAGAGAGTTAATAACATTAGTAAAGTAAAATCGTGTTAATAAAAGAATCATACAATTTTTTCAGCTAAAATAAGTTTACGTTTCCTAATAGCTAAGCAACAAAATTTTACCACAGCATAAGTCACTGAGCTCTGAATGTCTTCTAAGATGAATTTACGAAGGACTTCTGGCCTAAAATTAGGCAAACTAAACAACCAACTGTTGTATACAACACACTAAAAGTAACAAGTACTTACAGCTGGAACATCTCGGTCCACAACGGTCTTCAGAATTTCTATCCACTCTGCTAAGTTCTGTTGATTGATCAACTCAAGGGGTAATGTATACTATTAAAATACAAATTAATATGTTTTAAAAGCAAGACATTATGCACACATCCTAATCTCTTCTTAAACTTCTATTAGGCACCTTCTTGACTGTTTGAAATATGATGGAGAATAGTACTATTGACACAGTATATAGTTATAACCCAAAGGAGGAATATGCATGCGCATTAAAGAATCAAACTTTGATTATTTTCACTGCAGCAGAAAATATACCCCCCTTTTAAAATGGCCAGCAGCTTGTCTCATTGCAGAGCCACACACTTTTTGATCTATTATGTTTTATCTGATTTTATTGTGACTGCAATAATTTTATCCTGTAAGCCAAAACAGAGTAGAAGTGTAAGTAACAAGTAACATAAGTGGGAGCTGTTACAGAAAGACAGTAGGAAGTGGAAGCTCTTGCTGCACATGCAGTTCTCTCCAGGATGTGCATGTCCCTTCTTAGAGTTGCAGCTCTTGTCCTCAAAAAGGTTCTTTTATTACCATTTGGTTTCACTGAGATTGAAAAAAAAGATACCTGTGCACTGTCTTGGCACTGATTTAAAATGATGTATCTCATGTCAGAAAACTGATTCAACCCTATACCGGCTATTGCTTAATTTAAAAAGTGGCCTTTGTACCATGCAAGTCTTTTATCCTATCAGACTAATTGGCAACTATGTTCTTCTTTCGGTGGCGGCTCCTATCTGGTGGCTCCCAGGGGCGATCCGGGCACTGCGGGACCTAGTACAGTTCCGCAGGACCTGTAAGACGGAGCTCTTCCGCCAGGCTTTCGAATAGGAGCCGCCACCATCATTGTTTCACCATCATTGTTCCATCAGCACCCTATGATTTCCGCATATTGCTACCGCTGGCGCGGGCAGCATTAGAGGGAACGGGAAGTGTTTAGGGGACGGCAGGGCAGTGGGATTTGCACTGCTGTGGTTGTCTAGCTATGCCACTGAGAACACCATCTTGGTCTTAAAATCTTAACATCTGGAACTGAATAGAGGAGCACTGGAAATGTTTTTATGATGTTTATTTACTTGTTTATTAATTGTTTATTGTAATTTAACATTTTATACTGTTTCATTGTTATTACCTGGCATTGTGCCCTGTTAGCCGCCCTGAGCCTTCGGGGAGGGTGGGATAGAAATCCAAATAAATAAATAAATAAATAATAGGCAGTACATAACTTCAGACCAGCTCAGTTTTTTGTTTTTGTTTTTTTAAAAAAATCAAATTCTATAGTTACTATTTAGTTTTTACCTAGGATATCATAGATGGCAATTTCATAGATTAACAGAAAAGGGTATGAAATGAACTTTGTATAAGGAACAGCCAGATGAGAGAGGCTGAGGGGATTATGGTTGCTAGGGAGACTAGAGAATGCCAGGGGAATGAGTGACAGGTGAGGAGGAGTGACAAGCGAAAAAAAGTCAGCTGGAGAGTTGTTGGAGAGAAATGGATGCTGCAGGGAAGAAGAACCCCCTTGAACAAGCTGCGATGGGACTACAAAAGTATCCACAGCACAGCAGACAATGGACCCTGAGTGCTAAGGCACTGGCAGTGCGCATACAACAACAGGGAAGCAGGCAGACTGAAAGGAGGAAGGCATTTGGACAAGGCTGACCAGGAGTGTCTGAGCAGCTGAGGAAATCCAAAGAAGCAGTCAGAAGAATTTCAAGGCACCGCCAGAATCAACCCGATGTGAAAGCATATTAAGTCTGATCAACTCCTGAGTGTGTGTATTAAAGGCTTTTCATTAAAGTTTGTCTCATCATTTTAAAGCTGGCTGTTTTATGGCCTACTTTCTGCAGGAGTACTCCTGTCTTTTTTACAGCTTCTGGAAGCTGGAACTATCAGATGCTACCTCTCATGCGACTTGTGCTGTTTTATGTTACATCAGGGGGAATATGACTGCTGTCTTTTTAAAACTCCATAGTTTATATTTTTATTGTTTTATTAATTTTGTTAGCCCACTTGAGTAGTCCTCCAGAAGCTACTGTTCACGTATAGTTATAGAAGTAAATACATCGTTATAAATAGTGAATTGTTAGTCCAAAGATTTAGCCAATCTTTTTTAGTTTTTTAAAATATCCCTCAACAATTGACAGTGGCATTTGCCATTAAAAGACACTACGTATGTGCTGAACTCCTCATGTCCTACAATCCATTCTAAGAGCAAGGGCAAAGAAGGCTTAAGATAAATATCACAATTTCAGTTAAAAAAAACACGTTATTGTCGCGCTCCCCCTTCCTCCGCGGGGTACCGCCCCCTGTAGCCGTGTTGTCGGAGTCCGGATCGGGTTCTGGGGGGGGGGGATGGGGCGGTCCAGAGGACGGCTTGGTCCAAAAAGGGGGGAGGAGTGGGGGCCTCAGATGGGCAGGGGACAGGGTTAAGATCACCCCGCTCGTCCCTCTGCCAGCACACTGCAACGTTCTCCCCCCTCTCTCGCCACCTCTCTCTCTCTCCGACTTGCAGTTCCAACGTGCTCCTCCTCCCCGGCCCCTACTCCGTCCTGCCTTTTATCCCCCTTTCCCCACTCCCGGGACCGCCCCTCCGCCCTTTTTGCTTGGGCCCGCCCCTCTTTATTAGCAGAGACGCCAGAAGGGCGTCTCCGTGAGAAGATCAGGGACGCCGCTCCGCCGCCCGCAGCCTGGTCCCAGTCTCTCCTCCTGGCCTATCTGGCGCGGCATTCATCGAGGGAGGTTGCCGCTCCCGTCTCCCACACTGGCGAGTCGGGTCCTCTCCTCTGCGGTAAGGCAGGCAGCGGGGGTCCTGGAAGGCTGGGCGGGGGTCCTGGGGGCCGGTTCTCCAGGTCCGCGACTCGGGACAGTTATACAGTACAAGTATCTTAAATTCCTTTCTTGATTTGCAAATAAGTAAATGGTACATAAAAAGTAAAGATTATAACATCCACTACAGACCCCGTATTATGTTATATCCGATTACAATGATGGAAAACCATTTCTTAAAATACCTACATGATTTACAGTGCACTCCAGTGCAACATTACTCCAGTCTTAGCCCAATGAAATCAACTGGAATAATTCTGCATAGGACAACAACATTAACGCATTCTACCTCTTAAGAAGAGAAACTGATTCACACCTGGACAAGGGCATAGAAGATTTTGAAGATCTGTTTCTGGATGAGGACAGATTGATCAGAGGGATCAGAGAGGAGCTGTATAAAACGATCCTTCAGAACAGGCAAAAAGTGTTGCATCGCAGCTATCAAAGGTGTCCGCTCTTCTGGTTTCTTATACCTTTAACAAGAAGAACTGGCTTTAAAAAGATTTTAAATGCAACTACAATTTAAAAGAAAGACAAGAAGCTTCAAGAGAAAGTCCTTATGCAAGAAAGCACTAAACCTATCACTGTCTTTTTGGGCTGATTCCTCTGGAGACAATGCAATTTATGAATTTATCCTAATTGTGATATGCCGGGAAACCGACCGATAACCACTTTTGCTCCACATCAAAAAAATGTTACTTTAACACGTCCATCAAAAACTTGGCTCTTTAAACACTGCATCATGTACATCGTGGAAAGTTAGTGCAAATTAAGGTAAGAATTCTTGATATTTGCCAGGGCTGGAGACATTTTGGCTGGCAGATTCTGGTGCATCTAAAACTTGAGACCACTACCTAACCTAGGAATCTAAAATACATCTAGTCCCAGTGAGTGTAATTTTTATAAAACCATGAAGGCTACCAGAGAACACTACAGAATTCCATGGCCCTGCAGTTGTTTGTGCAAGAAGCACTCGGGAGAATATGAAAAACAGGAGAGGGGTCCTGTTATTTTTTTTCTTGGCTTCCAGAAGTAAGTTCACATTACAGTTAATAATGGAAGGGGCACAGAGATAATTTCTAGGTAGAAAAACCCTGTCTGGGAAATGGGGGTGTGGTAGAAGGCATATGGAAGCAAGACCCAAGACCAGGGGTTCCCCAACCTGGGGGCAACTTTGGAATTCTGACACAGGTTGGTGGGTGCAACTAAAATATGTCTGCCATGGGAGACAGAGCCAACCACAGTATGTCAGGGAGTGAGGTTATGCATAACTTTAACAGCAACTCTTCAACATTTTAGGCAGAAGCTCTACTTAACAGGATGCCATTTAAAATGAACATAATGTTTAAAAATATTTCCTGGCATATGCACAGCTCGCCCTCAGTCACACAGTGAAGATACTTAAGCTGTGGCAGCCACTGCTGCCAAAGCAATTTGTAAAAAAACTCTGAGCAGTCAATCTTATCTCCAGTGGCCAATTAGACTGGACAAAATCCCCACTGGCCCCACCCACTTTCTAAAACACTGGGCAGGGACCATACTGGGAATCCCTTCCTAAGACTTTCTGAACTCTGGGAAATCATCTTCACAGTGGAAAAAGCACTACTTTTAAAAAGGAGTGTAGTGATTTTTTTTTTTTTAACGTACACAGTTTAATTATTCAACCTATGGCTCGCTCTTCCTCCATTCCAGAGCATCTCACAGAAGACGGCTAAACAGATTTTTTTTAATCAGAACTACATCCATTAGCTTCAGCAGCACCAGGGCTATTTTTGGGCAGGAACGCACAGGAACGGAGTTCCGGCTGGCTCCCAAGTTGGCCACGCCCAGCAGGAACTCATTAGCATAACAGGCCACACCCAACAGCAGAAACTCATTAGGATTGGCTACAATTAGGGGTGTGTGGCCTAACATGCAAAGGAGTTCCTGCTCCAAAAAAAAGCGCTGGGTTTTGTCAACAAACAAGGTAAAGAGAATAAGAAGCAAAAGGTGGGTGTGGCTGGGAGACCACACTTCTGGTAACACAGGGGTGTGGCCTAATATGCGAATGAGCTGTGCTGTCGGGGGTGTGGCCTAATATGCTAATTAGTTCCTGCTGTTGGGTATGGCCTATTATGCTAATGAGTTCCTACTGGGCTTTTTCTACAAAAAAAAGCCCTGAGTAGCACAACCGTCCTTAATCTCTCTGTCACAAATTATGTTGTTAAAATAACCTTGTGACTCCTTAAGGAGCACAATTTTAGACATTTCTACACTCTAAAACTTGAAAAAAGAGAATGGTACAAGTCAGAGCAGTGGCTGCAGAGGCCTGGGCGGCAGCAGTTATGAATTCCACAGCCCTTTGAAAGAATGCCAGTGCACACAAATCTTGATAGGAGCTTTTTCTGTATTGACAAATTCCCACACAATCATCACAGCAGGGGCCCACTCCATAGCTTATTCAGCATAAGTGACTCACCCAGACCTATTGTCTAGAAACTAGCTGCGTAAGCTACTAGTGTAGCACATCCCTGCTGTGGCGCTTCTAGGAGATGACTACAAGAAGGGAACTTACTCGTAGTTCTTTACAAGCTGATAAAGACAAAGAAGAATTCCAAGCCAACAAGCACTGTTATCAGACTGAAGATAAAAACCAATTTTCTCCACAACTGCAGTCCAACGATTGGGATAATCATGCTTGATAATATGGTGGATGCAAGTCGTCAGTTGTACTCTAGAATACAAAACACATGTTAACATGTTTCACTATTTCTTTCATGTGTGGAAGAAGCAGCTTGCATGTATTTGAAATAAAGGCGGGGGTTGCCACAACAACTAGGAAAGTTTCAGTCTTTTTAATGCAAGGGAGTGGTGTTAAGCATTTAAATGCTGACAGACCTACTTTTTCTCCTTAGCATCACAAAAATTGCAACCGTAATGCCTCCCCCCCCAATCCACATAATACATTTTTGAGAGTTCATCCTCCATCCTCCCCGCCATCATCTTCTCTACACAGATTCCTCTCAGGACTGAGAACCAGGGGTTGGTAGGATGCCGGCATACAGCCGCAGGTCCTTCCTCCCCTCCCCTCCCCTCCCCTCGAGCAGCACTCAAACTAACTGCCTGACATTGTGCCTCCTTCCTCTCTACCCTGCCTGTGGAGCCCTTCCTTTTATTTCTCTCTTCTGGTTTTGTCTCGCCTCCTCCACCCTCAAGACGTCAAACAGCCACCCTTCCCCATTAACCCAATGGCCCCTGCACCTCTGGCTAGCCTGTCCTTGCTTGTTTCACTGGGCCAGGTGGCCCTCTTTAATCAGCTGCTGGCTAGCTCCAGGAGATTCTCTAGGTTGCCTTAAGCAAGCAGCCTGTTCGTTGGCACCCCAAGAAGGCTCCCTTTAGTTGCCACCTCAGCAGATCTTATTCTTTCCTCCTTCCTTCTGATAGCCATGAACCAGGTAAGTACCCCAGCTCTGGAGCTTCAGTGGGGGGAGGCTGAATCTGGATGCGAGCCCACGCCTGGACAACCTCTTATTAGGATCAACCAAAACACCACGCAAGCTTTCAAATTCACCAGAATTCTTAATTAAGCTGGATATGACAAAAATAAAAAGGGGGAGTGTGGATGTCTCAGACTTCCACACCTGGTCTTGTGAACATCCTGTGCAAAATGCTGAGAAGGCATGCAGATTTAAAATGGTAGTCTTGTGACCACACCTGGTCTTGTGAACATCCTGTGCAAGACCTGGTCTTGTGAACATCCTGTGCAAAATGCTGAGAAGGCATGCAGATTTAAAATGGTGGTCTTGTGACCACACCTGGTCTTGTGAACATCCTGTGCAAGACCTGGTCTTGTGAACACCCTGTGCAAAATGCTGAGAAGGCTTGCAGATTTAAAATGGTGCTGGTGCCAGGGTGCACCCCTAGTTTTCAGGAAGCAGGAAGTAACAAATGGAATCCTCGGCACTGGAAACACAAAGGACAGTAATAGTCCAAATATGTAACACCAGGCAAGATACACAGATCCCTTGAAATCTGAGAGCAGATGAATCACTTGCCATTTTCTCCAGCTATACAGAACCTATGATTTCAAGTACAAAATTGATGTTAAGTTCTAATGACAATGAAAGCCTAGCCTAATGAGGTCCTCTATATGGAAAGAATACATTTAGTGATCATAATTCAAACAGGCATACCGGATCAGCTCAGGAGAGTGAATAATGGCTTCTACAATATTCTCGCGAATACAGTGTCTATCTTCTTCAGGTATTGAATAAGGTGGGATGTCCCCCGGTGTAGTATCGCGATCAGGCCAATATTGAGTTATCATATTCTTCAAGTAGATAACACCTGTCAAGAGGCATCTCAATATTAATAGAGCCAAAGCATATGTATACATAATGAATGTAATTATCAGATTCATTACCTGAACAGCAAACAATGGCACACTAATAACCTTTCTCAATTTGTTCCTTGAAAATTCTCCCACGCCACCATTTTCATGAAAGATACTGTATCAAACATCACCTATTCTGCACTCATTCTCTAAAGTTTGTCTTCAACAGTTTCATATTTCTAATTCTGAAGCTTCGGAGATATACCCAAAAATATATATGATGACATCATGTGTGGACTGAGAAATGGCTTAGGACCAAAATACCTCAGAAACTACTGTCACCTCTGCTATGTCAAGAGAGCCAGTACAGTGTGGCAGATTTTTTGGATTTGAACCTGCATTTCAATTCTTATTCAGACATGAAGTTCTCTGTGTGACCTTGAGCCAGTCACTGGCAGCCTAACCCACCTCTCCTTCAACAGCTTCACTGGCTTGTTACAAGGATAAAACAGGATAAACCTTATATAATCTGCAATTAACGCTTCAGACAAACGGTGAAATATATATGTGGTGGATAATGTTGCCAAGACCAGTATGTGCCTGTTTTGTAGGCATCACACTCTATTTTGGCTGACACTTGCGCCAAATGTCTTGGACCAGATCCAGAATGATCTGCCAGATTTTGCACAAATCTCTGAACTGGTAAAATCCATGGGAGGTGCCTTGCAATGATGACCAAATCCTCAAGGAAGGGGCTGTGGCACATACACCTTTAGAAGAATTTAGAAGAATCAGAACCAACTCCATATATACAGACATTTGGATTTCATATTGTATATTTTTGACGTAATCAAGGTTTCAGAGTTACTGTCTAGGCAATAGCTGATTTCATCATCTTCAGACAGCCTACATTCCTTCGTACCAACAGGGCAATAGGCACCCCCCCCCCTATTTCTGACCTCTCCTCCCTTTCTCCAGCTGGAGGAGTGGGCCTCCCCATCCACCTTGTATTTTCTCCTGCACCAAGTTTGATTTCCACAGACTCCTCTATCTCCTGGCAAGCCCATTAAAATCAATGTTTGTTTTCTTATCCCTGTAACTCTTACTTGGCCCTGTTCATACGAGGCGTTTTGGGCCGGGAGGGGGACGGAACGGGGGCGGAGCAAACAGGCACGATCCCACGGCAACATCTGGGAATCGTTGCCTGCCCGTCCCTGTTCCGTCCCAAACGCCAATACCGCGCAGTAAAAAAGAACCACCTACCTAGGTGATTGTATCCCGTACAGCGCCTCAAGCTGGGCCGTGGGATCGGCCGGCGCGTCCTTGCGCTGCCGCATCCCGGCCCCCGGGCGTACTGCGCATGCTCGAGCATGCACAGTTCGGCAGCCTCCCCCTCCCATCGGACTCTTCCTCCCCGGCATCTGATCGTGCCGTGGCGTCTCAACTTTGGTGCGGCTCTGATTAGCCACGTTTCAGCCATCCTTTTCCCTGCCGTGTGGCAGGGACCTTAGTTTCCCATACGTGCACCCCTGGTTCTGACACACTGATCAGACTGAGCCTCGCTTCTCTTTGGATTTACGGTCTGAAATTACTGCTGAACGGCCCACTGCTGAACTGCCCTTCTTTAAACCTCTCTCCAAGCCATAGCTGGTCTGCACATCTTGAAATCCAACACAGCTAAGCCAACTCTGATGATTTTCTCAATATGGAAAAGTATAGATAACACATCTTTTCCCCTCTCTCTTCCTTTCCCTTCTCTATGTATTCCATGTCCCCATTCTCTTATTTTCTGAGGTATACATTGCTCTGTCAGGGCGTTACTGCGTGAATGCCAGAATTGGGTATTGGTACTGACTCATGTGTGGTAGTTTGCACAGAAATGTATATAGCTCTGACTATATTCCTGCAACTCAGTCTCTCCTCAATAAATTCTCTCCGATTTCCCAATTTATTAGCCTTAATTTTTCTTTCTGAGACTTCTTTGGAGGTCTGTCACTTTTATTTTCAGTCCCAATTCAAAACCTCAAGGCACACGGTATTCAGCAGTGCACAAACCTTGAGGATGGGGAGTTCACTTCCATGAGCACCACTTAACTCAGGCTATAGAGCATTTTATGTTTGCACTGACTTTAGGGTGCTGGGGTTAAGACATAGACAGATGTTATACTCAATAAGCAGAGCTCTGTTGACGGTACTTTGGATCCAACCCAATTAGGTCCACATATATGACAAAATACCAAATCTGCTGGTATTCCACCAGTTAGATTAGTAACTAATATTTATCAGAAATCACAGCTTGAAAAGTCTGGTGTCTTCCAGCATCCCATTTCTAATTGGCAGGTTATTTCTGCTGCCATTAAACATTTTGTCAGGAAATTCTGATTATGAACACAGAGTTGTCATGTAATTATAAACACAATGAAGGACAGTTTTGTGCACAAAAATCCAAATTACCTTAATTTGTCCATTACTGCAAAATTATTTTGCTCCACTTTTGAGATCACACTAGTTCTATTCATAGGGGATGTCACACTGATTTCTTTTTTTAAACATCTCGTTTCTGCTACACGTTTTGCTCAATTACACAATATCAAATAAAAAGTCATATGTAAATATATTTTCAGAAAACAAGCACCAACGCTTACCTGCCTGTCTCACTGGCAAATCAAGTTGCTCCGACATAGTGATTTGGAGAAGAGTTGAAACAAAGTTCACTGTCTTGTGAGCCTATGAAACACAAAGTAGTCAGATGTCAAACACAACCTTCAGAAATCACTGCGAATAAAGTTAGGGTGCCATATGTTCTTCAACCAAACCAAGACAGAAAGAAATGAGGGTTCCCACTCAGCCAAGACGCTTGCTGGGTGACTTTGGGCCAGTTGTTCACGAGAGATAAAAGGAAATAGTTCAAGACTCTCAAGCAAGGATGTAAATTCAGATATTTCTAATCCAAATAAATATATATTTTTAAAGCCTCATGGTGTTGGTGGCATATATATATATATGGTATCTGGAACCCATATACCCTGTTTCCCCGAAAATAAGACCTACCCCAAAAATAAGCCCTAGCAGGATTTCTATGCATTTGTGGTATAAGCCCTAGTGTGTCTTCTTGAGAAAAAATAAAAATAAGCAGGGGTCATTTCGTAGAAAAAGAGCTAGGGGGACTCATTAGCATAACTCATTAGCATATGCCACACCCCCTGACATCACCAGAAGTGCCTCCTCCCCACAGCCGGCGGCGACCTCCAGCGGGCACCAGCAGGGTGCTCCAGGCCCCGCCCTCCCGCACCTCACCTGGGGGGATGGCGTCCCCCCGCGTCCCCCCCCCAAATGACACCTGAAAATCAGACAGTGTCTTATTTTCGGGGAAACACGGTATATATGGGTATCTGGAACAGTAGTTGGGTTTCCCAGAATACCGGCAGTCTTAAATTCTGGGAACATTTGGGGCCGGCTTCTTAAGGCTCCCAGGCTTGTCTTTCTTCCATTTTACAGTGTCGTGGGCAGCCAAGGAGAAGGCACCACTGCCAGGCAATATAATCAGGCATTAGGGGGGAACACTAGAACTGTCTGCCCAGTCAAGACAATTATCTCATACCTCTCCACAACTCTCTGGGCAGGGGCAAAGCCAATAAAAAGCAAGGCTGCAGCTTAACTCCATTTAAGGGCAAGTGGTATATACCTGCTGTCTGTGGCACTAGATTAATTCTGCTGCCTGCTGCCCTTGGAAGGCCTTCTTGTTCTGTGCCAGGATTGGTTTACCCTTTTTTTAATTTTAAAAAAAGTTTTCCTGTGTTTTTTGTATTTGCCTGAGAGGGATTGTAGGGGGGCAAGGGAGCACTTCCCCCCTTGGTTGTTTTTTTTAAATAGTTTCCCTTGGTTTTGTTTTGCATTTTTTCTTAACACAGTTTCAAAGTCTTGGGCTTTTTGTTGTGTTCTCTTTTCTTGGCTTGCTTTAGAATTTTTAACTGCTTTGCATTTTCTGTTTCCAAGTTGTTACCATTATTAAAAGTTTGTATCTTTTTGCATTCTTCTAGTTTTACAGTTATTCTTCTATATTGCTCTTAAGATACCCCATGGATCCAGAGGTTCCTCTAGATTCCAGGAGGACTTCCAAGGAGAGGAAGGAGGAGAGGCTAGACGTGTTGCAAAAGAAGAGATGAGGATGCACCATTCATAAAAAACATTCAGTTTGTAAAATATTGTTTTAACAAAGCATTTTACCTATCCCCAAACTGAAAATATTTTTTTTTTAGTGTTCTCAAAAATTTTCAAATTTTTTCCATTAGAATTTATTTTTAAGTCTTCAGATTTATTTATTTTTTTAATGGGGGAAGGTTCATTTTTTTCTAGGTTTTTACATCTCTAGCTACAAGTGTACTTAAAATGTTACTGACAGGTCATCCTCTTATAATAAAAAGGCTGCAGCCATTGCTGATACTAACCCAGAAGAAATACAGAACAGTTTTCTTTTCCTTTCAGTTCTTGTTTTGGGAATTATGGAATTAACCAGTTTGTCCATTTTTCAGGACTGCCAAATAGTGTTTTGGTGTTTAAAAGCGCTGTTTTTCCTTTGAACACCTTCCTAGTGAACTCGCCACTTCAGAGTTCACTCATGGGGCAGCTTACAAAAGGCATTTAAAGGGGACGCAGTTGCTTTAAATGCATTTTCCCCCTCCATTGGAAATAATTATTTAAATTTTTATTTATATTTACATTTATATCCCTCCCTCCCCGCCATTCGGCAGACTCAGGGGTGGCTAACAAGATACATAAATATACATTAAAATTCCATTAAAACTGTCCATGGGGGCACCTTCTTTTGCGGCTCCTAGAACTGGACCCCCCATCTAATCTTTTTGAAACTTGTGGGTGGTTAAAAAAGGGCACCAGCAGATATGCCGCAAATCTGGTGCCTCTACCTCAAAAAACAGCCCCCACAGAGCCCCAGATACCCCGGATCGAAATTCTCCATTATACCTTATGGGGACCATTGACTATAATGGTCCCCATAGGATATAATGGAGCTGAAAAAATTCAGCGTTCCCAAATATTTACCGAATCCGAATACCATACCGGTACAGGGATTTGGGAATATCGGGAAATACTGATACTGTTTTTCTCTGCACACCCCCTAGGCTTGACCAAAGAAATCATAGAAGATGCCTCTGCACAGAAACAAAACTATCCTGGTCTCCAACCGAAAGATGCCAAAAAGAAAGTTCAGAGATCTAGAATAGAATAGCTTTGTAGAGGAGCAAGAAAACAAAGTAGTAACATAATCATATGGCTGCTTAACTTGTATCAATAGATATCAGATGTGTTGCGGTCCAGGTGCAGAAGCATCTGAGTACAGCAAGATTGTCCAAGTTCACAGAAGTGAAGATATGGTTCAAAGTGTGTTGGCTGAGGGCCACAAGATATTCACATCTATGAGAAACTTGTGATACTGATAACTGATAGATTTCAACCATGACAGTTTTTAATAGTTTTATATTTGTAGGTTTAGTTATTGTATTTTGTACCATTTTATCTGGTGTATTTTATATATTCTTAGCTGCCTCGAGTTCTGTTCAGAGGAGAGAGAGTGGGATATAAATTTGATAAATAAAATAAGACTTCTTTAAAAAGTAGATAACATGAATTAACAAATTTTATATATTTTAAAAAGACATTTCAAGTATAGATAACTCGGTATGGTGTTTAAAGTTATAAGATAATGTTAGCTGAGAATGCACAACCTTATCAAGTGGGACAGTTAGCTAATGTTAGAAGACGATATTAAAAAAACTATAAATGTGAGAAGTTGAAATATTCAAGAGCTTCGTCTCAGAAGGGGCTCCTAGCTGGTGACTCGGGTTTTTTGGGCCTTTTACGGACTCAGGTAATTCTTCTCCTTTAATTACCTATATAATAACGACAGATGTTATAATTTACCATCCATTTACCAGCACTGACTAACATTGGTTTAGTTAATGTTAAGAATAGTTATGTTCTAATAAAAGCTTAATGGAAGCAGAGATTGTTTAATAATATTACTTCTGTACTATACCCTTAACAAGCCTGAAACATTTTTGACACATACCTCCAGCTGGAGTTAAATGATCTGATACAGGAACACTAACTAGATGCCTAGAGCTCCTTAAGTGCACGCCTACATCTGAATCAGAACAGATTACAGTCATCTAGAACAATAACACCTCTGTCCCATCTTAATTCTACTACAAACAGTAGACTCGTGTGCTTTTCAATCATGGCCAAAGCACCTCCTCCTTCCCCCAATCCTTCTTTTTGCTTAATCCAAGTAGAAAAGTTCTGATAAACTTTAAAGCTAGCCTACTACTTCTGTTCTAATAACGGTATTGTACTTTTGTTGCTATTTGCATTTCTTTTCCTAATACACCAACCATGGTTACCTGCACTTCTCTATGTATGCTTGTATACCTGAGAAGAATCTACTGTATAGTCAAGAATATATTTCTAAAAAGGGATATTGGTCCATAAAGCCTTCTAAATCACCAGTAAGACTCACTGTGGTGAGCACATGTGCGTAGAGAAACTAGGGCAACTCATTGTAAAATAGTTTCATACCTCCAGACAAAGCTGAGTCATCCTAGGAACCTATTACAAATTCAAGTTGTTTGGACTTAATATTCTCCTCACTGGTGACTCATTTCACGGGCAATAAAAATTGGTATAGAGACAAGCAGGCATTACATAAAAAGAAATATATTCAACAAAAATGCGTGACAATAAAACAGCTCAAATCTTGGTTCAAATATGCGACCTGAAAAGAGTAATGATACTGATGTAAGTTTGGCTGTAGACTAGATTCAAAGAAAAGGTTTCTCTTCTTTTATCTGAAAATGTATCCATCCTCAATGAATCCACCAGGAGTTTCTGGCTACAAAACCACCAAGGATTGTGTACGTATAGCAAGGTAGAATGAGGATCTGCTTGTATCTTCATGGAAACATTTTTCTTTTCCAAGGTGCTGCTTTACTCTGGCCTCCTGGAATTGTCATTGGCAACAAAGTCTTTGCAAAACAAAAAGCAGCTCTGGAAAATTCAACAGTGAACATTTTTAGGCAAAGGTACAAAATACCATGCAATGGACATTGCCACATTAATGTACTGAGTTTAAGCAGAAAATGTGACATATCTTATTGTATCAGCTGCTATTTGTGTCAAGAGTACGCAAAGCTTGAGTTACAAAGTGCTTAATCGGGTAGAATGACATTCTCAGCTATATTAAGAATAAGGCTTTCATTAAAGTTCATATGTAGGCACTTCAGGCACAATGTGGCATAACCACAATACCTTTGGCAAACTTGCACACCTTCACATACCTGCCTGAAAACGGAAACTGGAAAACAGAAAGAGAAGCTGAGGGCAACCATTCTAGATCCATTCTGACACTGTTTACATCCACTGCTCAGGAACATCAGTATGAACATTTGCTATGCCAATTTTAGATATCTTAATCTCACTTTTCTGCTGAAACAGGCCCTAAAGTAGCTTACAAAATCATTAGTGAAACATAAAACTATGCTGTCATTAATACTATCTAAAACAGTAACCAAAGCCAGGCAAAAGTAAAATGCAATAAATAACTAAAAAGCCGATCGCAGCCCATCAATACTAAGCATTAATAAAAGCAGAGGCACAGCCTGGCCATCTACAAGACAGCCCAGATGATGGCAGGTGAACCTAGCTGCAGAGGAAAGATGTATGAATGCAGGAGTCTTCAACTTTTCAGAGCCAGAGCCCAGCTTTAAACCCAGCCTTCAACATGGGACCCACCTTTATTCCCATCCCCCTCATCTTCTTTTGTCAGTTTGGTGTAGTGGTTAAGTGCGCGGACTCTAATCTGGGAGAACCGGGTTTGATTGTCCACTCCTCCACTTGCACCTGGCTGGATGACCTTGGACAAGCTGTAGCTCTGGCACAGCTGTTCTTGAAAAAGAGCAGTTTCTGTCAGAGCTCTCTCAGCCCCACCTACCTCACAGGGTGTCTGTTGTGGGGAGGGTTCTTTACTGCCAGAGCTCCACTCCTGTGCGCTCCTGCAGGAAATGACCCCTGGAGATAACTATCCTACAGTTTTTTCCTCAACATTACATGCTAGATCACAGGTATGACCACTGTTCCCTCTAAGCTGAGTTAGTGTGAGCTAGTGCTCAGTTTTTTAGCTTCCAGCTCACGCATTTTTGTCTTAGCTCAGGAAGGAGGGCTCCAGAGCACACTAATTTCTGCAGTAGCCAAATTGCTCACTCACAACTTTAATGCCAGTAGTTCACAAAGCAGGATTTTTGCTCACAAGACTCCACAGCTTAGAGGGAACAGTCAGCAACTGAAGGCAAATTTCATAGAAATATTTCCTATCAAAGATCACTCAAGATTTATGCAGAACCGTTTACTTATTAACTGTATACACAGAAAGCAAAGAGAAAAATCTGCATGTGCTATCACCTCTCAAGATATAAAACTCTGATACATACAAGTCACAGATCATAAGTCACAAAATACTAATAGAGGTCACGTCTAAGGCTAACAATTGACATTTTAAGCAAAACTTAACCCACTTACGTTGATTTAAATTTATCCACTTAGGCAGAAGATCACCATGTTCCCTCTGGGACATGCCAATTTTAGGCTAACATAATAGACAAATACATAAAATAAATTCAAAAAAATCAGATTAATGAAGCTTGGTAGTAGAATATTCTAAAATATGTATTGTAAGTTGGCAGAACAGACCATTGGATACTTATCATGAAGGGTCCTTCTCAGAGGAAAGGAGGACATATTGATAGTGTGGTTCCCACCGTCCAATCAAGGGAGGCAGAAACTAATTTTCAGCTTCCTGTCTTCAGCCTTGTGGGAGTCACCCTCTCCAGTTTGGTGACTCCATCCACAGTTTAGACTAAGCTATTACTTCTGCAATAGGAGAAAAAGCAGAAGAACAGCAGATACATATACCAGGTGAGTGAACAAAGGCTGAGACAAGAAGAAAATCCTGCTCTACTGTCTTCCTGATGATGACTTGAGGAGGGACAAGATGTTCTCCTTTCCTTAGAGGAGAAGGACCCTTCACAGTAAATATCCAATGGTCCATTCTCCCTCTGAAGTGGAGGACATCTTGATAGGGACCTCCCAGAGCAGTGTCCTCAATTATTGGGCAGGTTAGAGTCATCATCACTTATGATGTTGTGAAGCACTGTATGTATTGATTTCATAATGCTTGATGAAAGTGAACAGCGAAGACTAGGTAGCTGCTTTACACACTTCTTCAAAAGTAGCATGCTTAATGAAGGTGGCATTGGTGGCAGCCCTCTGGACAGAATGAGCTGTGATGCCTGAACGAACCAAACTATTATGGGCTCATTATAGTGGCATCTGAAACTTTGTTGGTCTTAAAGGTGCCACTGGACTCAAACTTTGTTCTATTATGGGCTTCGTAGGCCTTGATGATGCACACCTTGATGGTGTTGCTTATGGCCAACCTGGGCATCCTTTAGCCCTTGTTTGGAGGAGATATGGAGATAAACATAGCATCTGTTTTTCTAAAGAAGCTGATTTGCTGTAATACTTTAGGGCTCTTTTAACATTGAGAGGATGCCAAGCCTTTTCCTTTGGATGCTTAGGCTTTGCACAGAATGGCAGGAGGCGCAGTTCCTGGGACCCATGGAATGGAGAATTAACCTTGGGGATAAACATGGAATCAGGTCTAAGGACCACTTTGTTTTTACGGAAGATACAAAGGTCACATTTGGCTGAAAGTGAGCCTATTTCAGACACCCACCTGGCTGAGGTGATGGCAACAAGGAACAGAGTCTTCGTTCTTAGCCATTTGATGGAGACATCCCAAAGCCATTCAAATGGTGGTTTGGTGAGAGCAGAGAGGATGATGTGAAGTTTCCCCATGGGAAATCTGTGAGCTTGTGGTGGGTCCCTTCTTTCAACCTCCAAGCAGTCACATGCATCCAGGCAGGGCTGAGATGCCAGATGGGACCCTGTTGTAGCATGTCTGGGAACACTGCTAATTTCCGGGGGGGGGGGGATTACTGACATGCCCTGTAGAGTTGAGAAGCAGGGCCAGCGTAGCCAGAACAGGGCCACTAGTATAATGTCCATTAATTGATCTTTGATCTTCTGGAGGACCCTGGGTAGAATTGGGAGAGGAAGAAAAGCAAATAGAGCCTTGGGCCAGGGAGCTATAAGCGCATCCGTCGCTTCTGCCCTGGGATGATGGAACCTCATGAAGAAGTGGCTGAGCTGGTGATTTGTCAGGGAGGCAAAGAGGTCTACTTGTGGTTGTCCAAATCAATTCACTATCTGCAGGAAGAACTTTTTAAGAGACCACTTTCCTTCCTGTAGGGTTTGGCTGCTGAGCCAATCTGCTTTGAATTTGGATGACCCTTTTACGTGTTCTGCTGTAATCGAGAATAAGTTCTTCTCAGCCCATGTTAGAATTTCAGGGCTTCTTTGTGGAGATTGGAAGACTGCAACCTTCTTTGCTTGTTGATGTAGGTCACTGCCAAAATACTGTCTGTTCTTACGTGGAGGTGTCTGTGTTAGACATTGGTGAAAATGTCTTAACACTAGCCATATGGCTCTCAGTTCCAGGAGGCTGATGTTCATGTTGACCAAGTTCCTTGGATTGACTTGTTGTCTAACATCACTCCCCATCCCAGGAGGCTGCTGTCAGTGAAAACCAGCACTACCTCCTGTTTTCAGTATGTTTTGCCTTGTTACCGGTTGGATGGTTTAGTCCACTGTAGAAGGCTGATCTTCACCTGGCCTGGCGTCTGATGGGGCAGGTTTGTTCTGTGTATGTTCTGAAGTGTATATGGACATAACAGCTGTTGCAGCTGTCTTGCGTGCAATCAGGCCCATTAGATTGCAACTATATATAATATCATGAGGCCTAGTAGCTTGGCCAAGGTCATGAGAGGCATAGACCTGGCCTTGATTATGGCGCTTGGCAGCTCCGTTATTTTTTGTGCTTTGTTTTGAGGTAGGAATGATTGGTTGATGGATGTGTCAATAACTCCCAGATGTTCCAGTCCTTGAGAGGAAGATATGGAGCTCTGTGGTAGGTTGACTATGAATCCATTATCTTGAAGGCACCATATTGTCAACTTTGTGTCTAGTTGAGCCTTGTTTCTGGTGCTGGATCCGATCAGACGGTTGTCCAGATACGGATGGATGTGAATACTCTGCCGTCTTCAATCTGACAATCGGAATAATTAGTATTTTGGAAAATACCCTCGAAGCCATAGAGAGGCTGAATGGGAGTGCTCTGAATTGGAGGTGGAGTCCCCCAAAGCAGAAGTGGAGGTATTTCCAGAGACCTGGAAAAATAGGAACATGAAGATACACCTCTGTGGGGTTGATGGAGCACAGGGATTCCATCCTAAAGTGCCTCGTCTTGACAAACCTGTTCAGGAACTTTAAGGTCCAGGATGACCCTCCAATCTCCATTTCTCTTTGGCACTGTTAAGAATATGGAGTAAACTCCTGACTCCTTGTCTGGAAATGGAACTGGCTTGGCGGCATTTATCGGGGGAAAAGTGTTGAATTGCCTGAACAATCCTCTGTAATTTTTCTGTTCTTTTGGAAACTGGTGACTTTATGAAACATTCTGGTGGGAGGCTGGAGAATTCTATCGCATACCCCTTGGTGACTACTTCAGTGGACCAGAGGTCTGCTTGAGATTGGATCCAGGTTTCCTTGAATAGAAAAAGCCCTACCCAATTAGGTTTTCTGGATCAAGGATCAAGCTGTTTATAGAATCTGGATAGTTGCCCTCCTCTTTTGTAGAAGGGTTTTGACTGAATCCAGGAGGGCGTTCTTTGGTCTTGCCTGAATCATGATAAAATGTGTTGGGTGCAAAAGGACTCCATACTGTACTGCCTTCTATCTGTACACCTCGAGGTCTTAGCCAAAGCTTTCTTCTTATCCCATTTCCACAAGGGTTTTGTCCAAACAATCTCCAAATAGCCCGTCTCCCTAAAAAGAATATGCTGTGACGATGGCTTTGGAATCAAAATCCCCAGGCCATGTCCAGAGCCAAAGAGTCCTTCTTCGCTGCTGCAGCTTACAACATGGCTCTGAACGAAAAAATGGAGTCTAACGTGGCATCCGTGGCAAAGAAGAATGCTCAGAGAACTCTGGAAGAACCCTCTTCAAGATGTTTGTTGGACTCTGGCAGTAATTGCAATATTTTCCTGGACCAAATGATAGCAGCTCTTGATATGATGGATGCCGCTGTAGAAACCTTGATTGCCATCACCATGGCTTCATGTGCCTTTCACAGGGTGACATCTGCCTTCTTTTCAATGCTGCCTCAAATGGTGCCTTGTCCATCTTCTGATAAGTGGCCTGAGGATTGCAGAGGCATGATGGAAGTGTCTACTAGTAGTACCTGTAAAAGCTCGTTAGCAAAGGGGGGAAGGGCATATAATTTCTTAAGGTAACTTGGGCATTGTCTATTTGCCATTGGTTTAACCATTCAGACTTTAGTTGTTTTCAAAGTAGTTTCGTGAGTGTCCACACTTGTCTAACTTATAATACAGGCTTCCAAAACATTTTTAAAGTTTGGTTATTTAAACTGTTTAAATTATCTCTTGGGAGGAAACAAAAGGCAGCAAGGGAATGAGTTAGCACACTGAATGCTTCAACTGGTTATAGAAGACCAGTAAACATTTTCTTGTTCTAATCAGGATCAGTATGAATGAGACAAATACATAATTTTCTTCTGATGTCTCAACATATAAAAACTAAGAGTTCCTACCTGTCCTTTCAGATCTTCTCTCTTTATCAGAGGTTTCCCCACAACAATAAGAAGGTCTCCAAAATGTATCCAAACAACTGTACCCACATTACGCTCAAACTAGCACTACTGATGCAACTTGGGACATGCACAGCCACCAAAAACTATTTGCTGAAATAAAACAAGTTTTTGAAAGGTACATATATGTGGATATTGGGGATACTTACATAAACACTATCAACAGTCAACAGACAAAAGATGCCGCAGACACTCATGAAACAATACTCCATACTCCAGGATGAAAGCCAGAATCAACTATACTATGGTTAGAAGTACAGGTAACGATCAGGGCCATGGCAGGATATCAAAACTGCATGCAGAGTTGGTTACAGCTAAAAACTTTGCAGGACTGCTCTGAGGGAAGGGGATAAAACACTCTCCGCTCCCTAGCAGGAACTCCTTTGCATATTAGGCCACACACCCCTAATGTAGCCAATCCTCCAAGAGCTTACAGAGCTCTTCTTACAGGAGCTACTGTAAGCTCTTGGGAGGATTGGCTACATTAGGGGTGTGTCGCTTAATCTAAGGTTAAAGGTTAAATAAATATGCAAATGAGTACCTGCTACAAAAAGAGCGCTGCCTACAACCATTCCCCCCCCCTTTGGGTTTGTAGCATTAGGCTGAAATGGAAGTATCCCTGCAAAGCTGGTGTTTCAAAAAGACAGCTAGAGCTCACACAAGTTAGTAGCAGGCCCTATTTAAACTCTCCCCCAAGTAGTATGCAACCAGGGGGACTTTTTCAGCTCCCCCCACCCCCATCATTCCCTCCAATGCTGTAATCATGTCACATTCATCACCCACTCTATTTAATCATTTCCCATCTTATTTTATTCACCCTCTTCCTATTTTTGTTCTCAGTTACCTTTGAGCCTTCCTGAAAGCTGCTTTTCATGTCAAATCCTAACATTCTTAAATTTTTAATCTGCCACGCCCCAGCCACTAGTCCCAACGTTAGTCTGATATGTTATTCAACTCTCATCAAGCATCACTGGCTGTGGGTAATTTATTTTCACCATTCACGTCCTGTTTGTTGACTGCAAGGAGAAGAGGAACAGGCCCTTTATCTCTGTGTTTTGTACCTACCTTGATTTTGGCTCTACAGCACCACTAACAGCAGCAACTCACTTATTACTATACTGATAACACGAATTACTGAAACAAATACATCCAGACACACTTCAGCAAGAGGCATCCCATCAAAAAGTGGCAGTAGGGGCCCTGACGGGGATAGCTCAGAACAGCCCAATTTTGTCAGATCTCGGAAGCTAAGCAGGGCTGACCCTGGCAAGTACTTAGAAGGGCGACCTCCAAGGAATACCAGGGCTGGGATGCGGAGACAAGTAATACCAAAGCCACCTCTCTGAAATGTCCTAGTCCCACTAGGGGTCGCCAGAAGTCACCATGACTTTCAGGCTCGCAAGCGCGCGCACACCCGCACAAAATACAATTTTTTTTTACAAAAGTGGCAATAGGCTCCAATATGATCTAATACGCTTGCACGTCTAATGGCCAGCTAAGGTTGACAACTGCCTGGAGAAAAACTGTTGTGTTCCTTTAAGAGAGGTTTAAGGTAAAGGTAAAGGTTCCCTTGCTCGAAAGCCAGTCGAATCCGACTCTAGGGTTGCAGTGCTCATCTCCGTTTCAAAGCCAAAGAGCCAGCGCTGTCCGAAGACATCTCCGTGGTCATGTGGCCGGCATAACTAAACACCAAGGCGCACGGAACGCTGTTACCTTCCCACCGAAGTGGTACCTATTTATCTACTTGCAATTTCTTGCTTTCGAACTGCTAGGTTGGCAGGAGCTGGAACTAGAGACGGGAGCTCACTCCATCATGCGGCACCCGGGTCTCGAACTGCTGAACTACTGACCTTCCACAGTCTGCAGTTCAGCATCTTAACCACTTGAGCCACCGCAGCTCCTAAGAGAGGTTTAACAGGGTGTTATTTACCAGGTGATATTATTTACCTCCATACCGTGAACATAAGAGTCCTGCTAGATCAGACCAGTAATCAATCTAGTCCAGCATCTTGGCCAACCAGTTACTCAGCAGAGCCAGCAACAGGGAACAGAGGCCAAGGCCTTCCCCCAGTGTTGCCTCCTGGTATTAGTACTTAGAGCAGGGGTGTCAGACATAAGTCCCGGGGACCAAAACCAGCCCATCCAGAGCTCTTATGTGGTCCGTGAGCAGCTAGTGCAAGGGAGGGAACAGGAGACTGCTCAGGGGGAAGTGGGCAGAGCCACTCTCCTTGCGGCTTCAGCATGGCAGAACAACCTCATCTGCAGCAGTCAAGCAGTGTGGGAGCATCTGCCCAGGGCTGCACCGCTGGCTCTCCAGTTCACCCATACAGGTTTTCCTTTGGAGCCCTCTCCCAGCCCATGGGGCCTTGCAGTGAGTATACAACAACTGGGAGCTTACCAGCTGCTGTCCTTTATACAGTTTATATCTCTGGTACCCGGCATTACATTTTATGACACACATGGCCCGGCCTGACAAAGTGACATTTATGTCAAATCCAGCCTTCGTAACAAATGAGTTCGACACCTTGGACTTAAGAGGTTCGCTGTGGCCAGATGTTGAGGCTCCCTTTAGTTACCATGGCTAGTAGCCCTGATAGACCTGTCCTCCATGAATTTGCCTAATCAATCCCTCTTAAAGTTGTCAATACCTGTGGCCATCACTACATCCCTGGCAGTAAATCCCACATCTTAATCACTTGATGTATAAAGAAGTGCTGAATAGATTCAGCTCCCCATTAAAGGGACAGGACATTTTTCTTTAGGCCCGTCGTCAACCCTACTGCCACCATATATCAGAATTTCTAGTTACGGAAGTCTGTCCTACAATTCCAACAAGAAACCATGGCCTTTTTCAAACTGCCTTTGTATTCAATTTTAGGAACTGATTGCTAATGGATTTTTTCTGTCATTTCAGACAGACCCATTTTAGTAACCAGCTGCTAGTGGAATTTATTAACCTGTTCATACAAACCCACTTATGTTGGGTTAGCAAAATGTGGTTGAGCCGCTTTTGAGGGAAACTGCTGTTTTCCATTTTCAACCCCTTTGCTGTGCTTCTGAATCGCTGAGATGTGCTGTTTAAAATGTCCATAGCTCTTCTTACAATGCCCTCTCCTCCTGCCCTTTTTCGCCACGCAACCTTCCTTGGAATTTTTTAAAACATTTAAAGGTGAGCGCTACAGTCAATGTATCTCAATGGTGCCATTATAGCGCTCACCTTAGAATGTTTAGAAAAAGTCTGAGGAAGATCACGCAGCAAAAAATGGCAGGGGAAAGAAGCAGCACTGTTTGAAATGACCATAGCACTTCAGAGACTGCTCATTAATGGAAGGAAATTCGCTGTATGAAACTCCCATCCCTGTATGGCTTTACTCAAAATCAGGTCAACAACGAATATCCGGTTTAGAACGGTAATGTAAAAAGGGCCCATTAATACTTTTTGCTTGAATTCAAGCACCATTTATTCCACATTACTTTCCTAAGCTAATTTCTCCCTTTTAGGCATATATAGAATCACAATATTTTCTCTTATAAGCATTACTGCTTAGAGCACCACATACAGTGTTATCACTATCCTGGAACCAGCACGAGATTAGCCACTGCATAAAAAGGCCGTGCACATGCACAAAGACAATCCCACTCTGTGCAAATTGAACATGATCTTGAGTTTCTCCACAGCCTAATTCATAATTACCAGTGTAGCATAGTTACCCCTTTCCATGCTATTTCAGCAGTATTGTAAACGGGAACCATGTTTGCTGGGCAAATTATGTGGTTCCTTCCTATGCCAATGTTACTCATTCCAAGGGGACTGCCATAATATATCATGTATAGTTGAAGCCACTGCCACAAATATTAACTTTTCTAAGCTAGGCATTCTACAACCTCTTCCACAGCGCAATTCAGAACTGCAGCCTGATCTCAAATATGCACAATCAGAGGACGGCCTCACTTCTTGATAAACATGCTTAGGACTGCTACAGTCTTAAGTAACCAGCCAACTCAGCATCAATCCCTAACACGCACCCACAACATTTCTAATTAAGATCACATTGGTAAGTAACATGATATATTATTAAAACCCCAAACTCAATGTACTACTTTTATATTTTTCAGCAGTAACTTCTGATACGCCAGAAAGAGAGAGGAGATATTCCATGGTAGTATAGTGAGGTACTAAAGGGCTGCAAAGGTAGAAGATGTAGCTACCTCAGCTTGTAAACCCCTTTGCCTTATATTCTACTTCCCACTTCCACACGTAACACATGATTTAGTCACATGGTTGAGCCTAAAATGGAGCTGCGGTGGCTCAAGTGGTTAAGACGCTGAACTGCAGGCTGTGGAAGGTCAGTAGTTCAGCAGTTCGAGATCCAGGGTGCCGCATGATGGAGTGAGCTCCCGTCTCTAGTTCCAGCTCCTGCCAACCTAGCAGTTCGAAAGCAAGAAATTGCAAGTAGATAAATAGGTACCACTTTGGTGGGAAGGTAACAGCGTTCCGTGCACCTTGGTGTTTAGTCATGCCGGCCACATGACCACGGAAACGTCTTTGGACAGAGCTGGCTCTTCGGCTTTGAAACGGAGATGAGCACCACAACCCTAGAGTCAGATTCGACTGGCTTTTGAGCAAGGGAACCTTTACCTTTTACTGAGCCTAAAATAATGACATCACCCATGAGGAAGTGGTGTAAACTGGACATGGTTCAGGAAAGGTTAACACAAAACATTCCATTCTCATTACTTGCCTCACAAAGATGAGAAGGAGCTGTCATTCAGTGTGGTACAGGGCCCATTTTGCATGCAGAAGGTTCCAGGCTTGATCGCTTAAAGAACAATCAGGAAGCCAGTGAAGTGAAAGACCTCTACCTGACATCCCAGACAGCTGCTGCCAGTCAGAGTAGACTGAGCTTGATAGACCAGTTATCTACCACAGTTTCATGGGTTTATAGATATTGCAGGAGCAAACAGACTTAGCAAAGCTCTTATAAACTTGACAATTGAATTAATCTTGCATGCTTTGAAGGTATTTAATCACTTTGCTTTTGAACACCAACAGTAAAAATCTGTTTACTGTGCTGGAAGGCATAACCAAAAGCAACTTTTCTTTTTTTTAAAGGAAGGGCCCCACAATGACAGCCAATGTGATAGAGTGGTTAGAGTGTTGGACAAGGATCTAGGAAAACCAGATTCAAATCCCCTCTGCCACAGACTTCGGGCCACCCATGCACTTAGCCTAACTTACCTAACAGGGGTTTAATGAGACTGAAATGGAGAAGCAGAGAATGTTTTAAGACACTTTCAGTGCCCACTGGGGGGAAAGGGGGGATACAAGAAGTAAATAAACAATGTCATACCTAAAGACTGTAACAAAGTTAGAGTCCAGTGGCACCTTTAAGACCAACAAAGTTTTATTCAAGGTATGGGCTTTCGTGTGCATGCACTTCCTCAGATACATTGAAATGGAAGTTAACGGTTCATATATATAGACAAATGCCTCTACATAGATGAAAGAATGGCCTTCATTGTGGTTTGTATTATGGGACACAATACCTCCTTAAGTCTTATAAAGGTTTAAATATTATTAAGTTTCAAGAATTCCCATTTTTATGGACAAAGTCTTCTAAGTTTTCTGTCACATCCTTTCCCCCAGTATCAAGTCACCTATGGGTATTCAGTAGAATTGTGTACTGCATATTTTCTCTGTGCATCTTGAGTTATCATCCATCCATGATATGGTTTATCAAGTCATTTTGCTGAGGTTGAAAGAAAAATTAATCTCTAATCTCACAGAAGCCTCTACTTCACCCCCTGAACACTTAGAACAATCTGAGGTCGGAGTCAAGAGGCCATTATGTCTATGTAGAGCATATCACTAAGCTCTCACCAGGCTTCACTGCTAGAAATATATCACAGTTTTGCTTTACCATTTGCAAGCATCACCACACAACCCCACAGTCAGAACACAGTATTCTCACCACACACTACAAATATTAGTGTATTACAACAGAATACTGTCCTCAACATATGAGCAAAGCGCTATCTAATGTCAAAGTGAGAGCCAGTGTAACGTGGTGGTCAGTACCAGGCGAGAATTTGGTAGACCCAAACTGGAAACTCGCAGGGTGACCCTGGGTCAGTTACTTTCCTCAGCCTCACCTACCTCATAGGACTGTTGCTGTGAAGATAAAATGGAAGAGGGAGAACGATGAGATAAGTTGCTTTGAGTTCCCATTGCAGAGAAATGTGGAATACAAAGATCTACCTAAATAATACTGGTGCATCGGAAAACTTCACATAAAAACTGAAGAAACAAAGCAAACTGCATCTATAGTTAATGTTCTACTTTGGTTCATACATCACTTAGCTAATAACTAGAACCAATAAAACTATATGAAACTGTTATACAGTATACATTAACTGCAGGGTAAAAGGTCACACCATTTCTCCAGCTGTCACCTATATCATGTGTATACCACTTATTTGTAACGTGCTTCAGTAGCATTATTTATCAGCACTAAAACCCTTACTAAGTAAAAAAGGAGATCATAGCTGGAAAATAATTTTAACATTTTCCCTGTCTCTGTATAATTGTTCATGAGATTAGAACTTTCTGTTTTTAAGACATGTATGAAGAAGAGATTGGATTTATACCCCGCCCTTCACTACCCAAAGGTGTCTCAGAGCGGCTTACAAACTCCTTTCCCTTCCCCTCCCCACAACAGACACCCTGTGAGGTAGGTGGGGCTGAGAGAGCTCTCGACAGAAACTGCTCTTTCAAGAGAAGCTCTTATCAGAGCTACGGCTTGCCCAAGGTCATCCAGCCAGGTGCAAGTGGAGGAGTGGGGAATCAAACCCGGTTCTCCCAGATTAGAGTCCGTGCACTTAACCATTACACCAAACTGGACAACAATAGCTTGTGCTTTCAAAATAGAATATGCTTATTCTATTTTGGACTGCAATTTTTTAAAAAGCTAATAATCAGCATAATTTCTGCTGTACCACTATTACTCTACTCCTTGAATATTTTTTTCTAACAGCTCTAAGTTATTTACTCACTCAGTGCATATGCTGAATGCACTGATAACGTAAAATTTCTGGCATTATATGCATTAACAGCCATAAAAAACTCTGTAATGTATATAACTCTGTAATGTAATAAGTATGTGCCTATCAAAGAATCAAAAGTTACAAGGGAAAAAAACTGCACATCAGCATATTTTCCAGAATTGTATGAAATTGTCATTTTATTAAACAACAAACAAAATTGAACCTGGGTATTAGTGTGAAACTACATGTTTGCTATGACTGACCAAATACTCTACAATGGTAAGATGTACATCTTTTTTAAAAAAAACACACACAGGAAAATGTTTTTACACACTTTAGAAGTTTTAAAACTTGAAGATAAAAGAGACCTAGAAAAGGCAACCTCCCTGTTCCACTTTCTCTTGGAACCATGACACAATCATTCGATGATCACATCTGCTGACAAATCCAAGCTCCAACCTGGGTTTGGCAACTACCATAACTCCCCAATGATGTCACTTTTTGCATTTTCTGGACTCTGAAACTGTTGTTAGCTATACTGACTCACTTATATGGTGCTGACTCACTATTCCACCTTCTTATTTCCAGACACCACAAACACCAAATAATAACCTATTTTATATGCAAGTACCATAATCCATTTTGACTCAGATGATATAGCATACTCAAGTATCTAAAATGCACAGTAGAGGCTCTTCTCCCTCTGACAGTACAATAGTACCCCCATGTGCTAACCCAAACTTTACAGCCTCATATGAAGCCAGCACATACTGCTGGATTACTGATCCATCTAAAACGCAGTATTGTTTCCTGTGCTTGGCAGGAGTTCTCCGAGGGATCTTTCACAGCACTGCTACCCAGGATCTTTTTTAGCTAGAGATGCCGGGGATTAAGCCTGGAACCTTCTTTATATAAATCATGTACCCAACCCTACCACTGAGCCATGGCCTCAATCAGTGTGTTACTAATGCCATCATGTCAGCCTGAGTAAAGGTATAAAAGCAGCATGATCAGACCATTCAAAAAGACACAAGGAGAGATGGCTCATGTGGCCAAATTTTATTTTATTAGTTAAAAAATATATACTCCTAGGTGAATACAAATGTAACAGCAAAACTGGTAAAGACTCATACTCAAGCATGAATGAATGGGTGTAACAAGCCTCGCTTAATGACTTATTTCCTCAACCAAGTCTGAACAGACACTTTCTTCAACTGGTCTAATCTTTAAAATAGAACTCTCCCAGGTGGTTTATTATTCCTCATCTGCAGTGGCCTGTATATTTATACAAACAAACAACAACAAAAAAGGAAAAGCATTGCATGCCTATTTGCATTTTAAGGAAGTCACACAAATCAGGGAGTGAACCTTCATCTGTCACTCTCATACTATTTTCCATTGCATCACAGCTTTCAAGTTACATTTGTACGCCCTCTGCTTCAAGACTGCAAACTTTTCAAAGTAAAGGTTCTACTCAATTAGCTAAATTCCATACAGTTCTAAATACAAATATTGTAATTTAGAACTGCCATCAATTGCTGTAAGCACTCACGACATTTAATTCCCTACTGACAATCTTCTGCTAAAACTTTTCACTTTGAGGAGCAAATTATCTATAATACAACTAACTGCGACTCTAACTTTTAAACCGGGACTTCAAGGACAGCTTGTTGTTAAAAAAAAGATCTTCTTTCCAAAGCCTGCTGAGAAGGTTTTGAGAGTAAAGGTGAAACTGCGCATAAGGGGGGGAAACGATTAACACGATCTCAGACACCGTTTCTAAGTTACCAAGTTATTTTAACCAATTCTGTCCACACCAGCCATTCCCTAGTAGACTGTAGTAGACGTTTGTGCTGTTAATGATGGAACTAATTAACGAAGAAAAGCATTACAACAGTCCTCATAGTCACAAATCAAACCTCCTCCTGCACTCTTCTCAGCACATCCTTTTACTCCGGCTCACCTAAAAACTCTTAACATTGTGACCATATATGGACGAATGACACCCCAAGCCGACCGCTTTGGGATATTCTAGTCGCCCGTGTGTTTTTCCCCCCCGACAAAAGGGCAGTTTCAAACTCCCCCCCCCCTGTCCGTAAAAACGCATCGGAAGCGCAACTCCGGCCCCCTGCCCCGCTTCCCAGTGTGGGGACGCGGCTGCCATGTGCCCGGAACACAATGCTGGAAGGAGCGGGAAGAAGGCGGCCTGTGACAGCGCGCGATCGGCCATTGTCAAGGCCTTCCCTGCAAACCCCTGCCTAGAAGGCCGCCCATCTCCCGCCGCCGCCGCCTACTTCCCTCTTCCTGCCCACGTTTCCCTTGCCAGAAAGGGAACCTCCATGCGGCCGGGGGGACTCGTCGCCGGCCCCACCTCAGCGGGCGCCTGCCTATCAAGCGAGAGTCTCGGCCGCCGCCGGAGAACAGCCCTCGCCCGCTCCTCTCCCCCCAACCCCCAGCTCTTTTCAAGCCCGGGGGTGACCTCCCGGGTCCCCTTCACCTCCGCTCCCCTCACACGACCCCTCAAGCCTCACACGCGCCCTCACCCCCCCCCCAACCCCCGGCCCCAGCCGGATCCATTGTGCCCCGCAGGGCCTCGATGATGGTGTTGGGGTCCATGGCCGGCGAGGGGGGGAGGTCGGGCTAGGCGACGCGGGCGAGAGCGGAGGCGGCGGCGGCGGCGGCAGCAGGAGCGCCGCTCGATGCGCACATGGACCCGCCGCTCCACAGCGGCAGCCAGCGGCGCGAAAGGAGGGGAGACGCGCCAAGGCCCCGGATGGAGCTGCTCGCCGTCGCCGCTGGGAGGCCGCCGTCTTCCGCTCGGTGTTTTTTTTTGCCGCCGCTGCGAGGCATCACGGGATTTGTAGTCCACCTCCGGGGGAGGGAGAGCGGGAAGCGGCCGGAGACGCCCCGTGTCCAGGCCCAGTACTGGGCAACAGTGTTCCCTCTAAGGTGTGGAGTCTTGTGAGCAAGAATTCTACTTTGTGAGCTACTGGCATTAAAGTTGTGAGCGAGCGATTGGGCTCCTGCATACATTAGTTTGCTCTGGACTGCAATGTTCCCTCTAAGCTGTATAGTCTTGTGAGC
>NW_015165293.1:292994-293243 GCF_001447785.1 Gekko japonicus
CAAACGAACCGATGCAGCGGCCAAATCGCTCGCGCTCACAACATTCATGCCAGCAGCTCGCAAAGTAGAATTTCTGCTCACAAGACTCCACAGCTTAGAGGGAGCACTGTTTATGGTCTTCCTTACTTGGGGTTGGTTAGCGTTAAGGTTGAAACAGCCACCACCAGATGTGTGTAGGAAAGAGAGGACAAAACATTATTGAGAGAGAGAGAGGAGGAAAGCATATATCACAGCACCGCTCTAGGCATG
>NW_015165293.1:293868-300861 GCF_001447785.1 Gekko japonicus
TGATATTCATTGCTTCAAGGTTGGAACATTGCAGGCTGGCCATCCAAGAGACCTGATGCCTCCTTTAGAGAATATATAACTTCATTTGATATCATATTGCTTCAAGAAACTTGGGCCAAGGAAGCAACGTTGCTTGATGGATGCAACACATGTGAACATCATGCTCATGTTGGGAGGAAGAGGGGCAGGCCAAGTAGGGGTTTGGACCCCCTCACCTCCACAGAAATAATTCAGTGACTGAATTAGATCCCTGTGAGCCATGTGCTCAGACCCTAATTGTCAGTTTCACCCTTTGCAATTTCCTGGTTATAAATGTTTATATTCCCCCTCGTTATGATAAATTGAGGGCCGAAGAGTGTAAATCTAATTTTGAAGAATATGTAGCCAATTTACTATTGAAGTTTCCTAACACTTCTTTAATTGTAACAGGTGACTTCAATGCCAGAATTGGTTCCTCTGATGCAGCACTTTACTCACAATTTAATCTAGTCCCCCACCACCACACGAGACAGCAGTTCTGCTCCTCCCCAAGCTGGCTAAAGATACAATATCAAACTGGCAAAGGCTCCTCTGTTAGCTCAACGAACAAATCAGATGTCCAGACCCTGAATGGTGCAGTTACAGGAGATATTCCTGGGGAGTTTACATACTGAACAGGACCAATATTGCCTCTAAGCTCCACAGTCTTGAGAGCAGAAAGTCTACCTTGTTAAAGAAAAAAGCTAGTAGCATTAAAGTTGTGAGCAAGTCTACATTTGAGTATTGCGTAAATTATTTTTTAGATTATTTTGATAACCTTGTAAAATCTCAGAATGAATACTTTTAAACTATATTTAAACTATATTCTAACTTAAACATTAGAAGAGAAAACAGAATCAAGTCAAATTTCATTACACAAAATGTTGTCCTTTACAGTGGTAGACGAGGCCTCTGGAGAACAGGTCCACCTTCCCCTTTCCACTATATTGGTAGACTTGGTCTTGGAGAATAGGTCTACCCGCCCCAGTCCACTGTATTGGTAGACCTGGCCTTGGTCCAGCACCCTGAGCTGACCCTTAGAAAACATACCAGCACTGGGGCGGGGGGGGGGTAACGACACTTGCAGTCTACTTTAGTTTTTTAATTGAAATATGAGAACCAGCATTACTGGTCAAGTACAGCAGAGGTGGAACAATCACTGTCAAAACGCTGCCTAACCTAACAAACAGGAAGTTACTTAAATGTTATCCACTTGCCCAAACTACTTATTTATTCAGATATTTATATCCCACTTTCCCTTGTGACTCAAGGCAGCTTACAAATCATACTGAAAGGCATAATAAGAGTGTGCAAAAAACCTAGTTTTTTTCTGGCTCTGTTAAAGCCTATGGGGACTATTATAGTCATTGGACCCCATAGGCTATAATGGAGAATCGATCCAGGGGTATCTGGGGCTCGAGGGGGTGTTTTTTGAGGTAGAGGCACCAAATTTGCAGCACTGCTGCTGGTGCCTCTCCTTTAAAAAAAAAAACCACCCACATTTCAAAAAGATTGGACAAGGGGGTCCAATTCTATGCACCCCAGAAGGTGTCCCCATCCTCCATTGTTTCCTATGGAAGCTTGGTTGTTGTGAGCTGGAGCAGAAATTCTCTGAGCTGGCTTCTGAAATATTGTGCACCAGCACCCCCTAGTGCAGCTCAGAGGGAATTGTGAAACACGCGAAAGAAACCCTTATCACTGGGCTATGCAGCAAACATTACAGAGTACCTGCAGTTTGCCCCCCAGGTGTGAAAAGACATTTCACTAAGTGCTATAGTTTAACCTTCACTCCTCATCTTGAGGGTTGAGAGAATCAATTAGACTGTAAAATCTATAAGAAAAGTACTGATTATGCGTAGATTGATATATAATTGCTTTCCATGGCATTTGCACATGTTCACAAACTTAGAAAGTGCAAGATTACTAGCAAAATCTCTAACAAATGGTAGGAATGTGTTAAAAAAATGTGTTTAAGAAGATGAGAGTGGGGCTGCCAACTTCATCTTTGCTTTACAATTAGTGTCATATTTTCCCATCCTTTTTGCAGTCCCTTTAGACTCTTGTTGAAACTTTCTTTCACCTGCTTTCTTCCCCTTTCAGTGCTACTCTGCGGTGACCCATTGTGTAGTCATTAGCAAGATGTTCCTCAGATGGTGGGGATATGTATAATTTGGCCTAGAAGCAAGAGAGAGTCTTTGGAGAATCTGTCCATGCTTTCCCCCTTGCACCCCTATTAGAGCTTCTAGACCAGTGTTTCCCAAACATTTTGGGGCCACAGCTCCCTTGGTTCCATAAGCTCATCGCCAGTGCCCCCTGCCCTACTCTATAAAAAGCATTATTCAGAAAAGCAGTTTGCACAATCCACTAGGGAAGATAATAATGCAACTCAGAGTAGTAACAATTGCACATTTATTCAAAATCCAATTAAAACATTTTAGTCTAATTTATTCAACAACATTGATGAAAATTAATGAGCCTGATCCAGTGATTCCAGCTTTTCAAAGTCTGAAAGTCATTTAGATGCCACATTTAGTCACCACTTTGCAATACATTATTAATGTGATAGATGGCCTTGATGAAATGACACCAGTTTTTCAGTGTTTTGCAGTCATTTACTGGGAGGCTCAAATCACCGCGTTTGGTAAGCAGCACCCCCCTCCCACTGCCCCCTTGCCTTTTAGTGCCCCCCCCCCGGTAATCTCACCAACTCCTAGGGGGACAGTACCACTGTGCTAGACAGTAGCAGTGTGGGTTGCTGCTTACTTCTGCTTGTCCACATTCGTTTTTAATCCCTAGCTTTTTGGCCTATTATATGTGGCTTGGGGAGCCTTTTAAGAACATAAGAGATGCCAATGTTGGATCAGGCCAAAGGCCCATCCAGTCCAACACTCTGTGTCACACAGTGGCCAGAAATACCAGGTGCCATCAGGAGGCCCACCAGTGGGGCCAGGACATTAGAAGCCCTCCCACTGTTGACCCCCCCCCCCAAGCCCCAAGAAGACAGAGTATCACTTGCCCCAGAGCCCCTATCTATACCTTGTGGCTAATAGCCACTGATGGACCTCTGCTCCATATGCTTATCTAATTCCCTTTTGAAGCCGTCCATGCTTGTAGCTTTTCTTAGGGTGAGGAATATTACTTGATATGCAAATAGGTCTGAAATGAGGATGTGGATTGATTTAATGGATACTGTCATCACAAAAGCAAGGATGGCTTCCTAAGGCAGGAAAGGCTATAATATTATCCTGGCACTGTCTGTACTAGCCATTAGGTGCCAGACAAATCCCGCTATCCCAAGCTCTTAGGACAAATTAATATCAAGTGACTGTAACTGTATTTTATGCTGTGACCCTTTATTACAGTAAGCTTCACCAAGCACTATCTTAAGTGAAAGGATGGGATGAAGTACCTTAAATAAATATTCCCCTCTGCAGTTGGCAATTGTTGGGGGTATTTGGGATACTTTCTCCCAAGTTCTCCAAACGCTGTCTATTACTTTACTGCCTCTCTCAGATTTCCAGTGTTAATATCTCCTGAACCTACAATGCCATCTGGAGTGATTTTTATATGAAGGGTGTACGGTATTACTTCCTATTGGAAAACCAACTGCCTCTCTGTGAGATGGCACTGACTGGTAACAACAGCATTTAGACAGAGAAAGAAGCAGATGGACTTTGCTGAGCATTGGTTGAAGCACCTGGAGACTACAGGGTCCTTTTCTCTGGGGACTTAATCTGGGATGATGGATCTGCTGCTGTAGGAGTGCCTCTTTGCCTCCACTAGTACTCTCCATATTTGTAAAATAAAGCAAATACTACAAAGCTTCCAGTGCAGTCTTTTCCGAAGGGAACCAACACATGCTAACACCTGCAATTTCCCACTGCTTAGAAAAGTTGGGGCACTCCCAACAATATGTTTTCACAAGTACACCAGAAAGGAATTTGGCCTTTAGACCAAATTGGGCGGGGGGTGTTGTATTTTTCGTATGTGCGTGTGTGCACCTGGAAGTTATGGTGACCTCCGGTGACTGACCCCTACTGAGGGCCTGGAGGATATTCAGAGAGGTGGCTGTTGGTGTTCCAAGGAGATCTCCCATCCAAGTATCCTCCTGGCTGCTGGTATTCGAAGGAGGTCTCCCATCCAAGTATTTGAGTTGACCCTTCTTAGCTTCCGAGATCTACACAAATAGGTAAGGGGCTGCAACTACTGCAATTATGCAGACAATGATTGTAATAATGATCTCCTAGTGAATACAAAAATACAAAACCACAATAACATTTTTGTTCGTTAAGAACAGATGATGAATAGATGGACGAAATTCTCCGGAGTCGGTGTTCCGTTTCGTAAAGACTTCTTCACACATCAGCACTCCTGACAAAAAACATTCCTCCAGTTATTTCAGAACAGTACACCCAGCTACACTTTATAAATTCATTGAATTAAATACATACATAAAGAAGTGTCCTCACAAAGTCACAGACTTTCCAAATGGATTCTCCGTTTTTCTACAATAAAATTTTATATTCAAATCACTCTGGTCTTGTAACATTATTTACTACATTACTAACAGCTTTTTTCAAGGTTATTTTACAAGTATTAATAAAACTCTTACCCAAAACATTTGTAGTGTTGATTCCTGATGTATATCAGACCATAGTGTAAATGCGGGCTGATCAGCCTTACCCGGTACTATCTCCCAAAGTCCTTTTACATTTGTTTCGTAAAGGTACCTCAAGCTCTTTTATCTCGTTTACATTCAGTAAAAGTATTTAAAGGAAACCTACATCAAAAGGGATAAACTGACAGAAGTCCTACACTCTAATAACAATAACATATGGTGAAAACTCCAAACAAGAATCCAACTATTACAGAATGGTATACATTAAGACCCGAGAATCACCCAATTTCCAATGTTGTACCTAAGTTACTACAGAAAACTAGCCAAGTCCAATGACACATTAAGTCCAGCTGGTTGGCAGGTGTTAAACCTGAAACTCCAATATGCCTCCCTTTGTAACAAAACCTTACGCGTGTCAATAATCTGGTAAGGCTTGGGGCGAATTAGTTCAAGTGTTACGCATTTAAAGTCCTCGGGACTGTGGTTCTGTTCTAAAAAAATGTGATACAAGTGGAGCGTCCATGCATTTGTGTCTGAGTCGGGACTTGTGCTCCAATACACGTGTATTCAACGCTCGTGTGGATTGACCTACATACTGCAATCCACAACCACAGATCAGAAGATAGACCACCCCCTTCGTTGAGCCTTGTCTTTCACTGACAA
The DNA here is from genome assembly GCF_001447785.1 of Gekko japonicus. Classification (NCBI taxonomy): domain Eukaryota; kingdom Metazoa; phylum Chordata; class Lepidosauria; order Squamata; family Gekkonidae; genus Gekko; species Gekko japonicus. Next base: position 299,168 of record NW_015165293.1, read on the forward strand.
TTGTTTTTTTCTCTGTGTGTTCTCCTCCCACCTGAGAAACATACTAATATCAATTAGGCCTTTAAGTTCCTACCATTGACAGGATTATAGTTGTTTTTATGCCTTTTTATCCTGATTTCTCTATATATCAGTCAGATTAATAATTTCTTATTAAGTATCCTGTCTCTCGTTTTCTCTACCCCAGAGGTTTATTGCATCAGTACTGACAGTTGTATAGACACAGACCAAAAGATTCTGTGACTTACTTCAGTGTTGTTGAAATAGTCTGTTCATGTGTGAAAAAGGAGATTGCTTAACCATGGCAGATGGCCAGAGACTGATTGGAGTAACAATACACTCGTAAAAATTGGATCCCCCACCCCCCCAGATTTCAGAAAGGGTTTCCATACCAGTATTCTGGATTATTCAGGTCCCAAATACTGTTTTTGAACTCTGAAAATTTTGGGGTCCATTAGTCCCTATGGGGGACTTGCGTGTGTGTGGAGTGGCTATTATTCAAGCAAATGGCACAAAATTTGCAGGGGGCCTAGTCCTGCCTGTCCACCAAAGCCTCCCCCCCAGCTTCAAGCAAATTGGATCAAAGGGTCAAATTCTACAGGCCCCTGAACAATGTGCCTCTTACTTTTCACCCCCTTTTTCCTATGGGGAATAATTCCATGCTTTCTCCAGGGCAAATAAACTAATAGCTAAACACATAAGTGCAACCACTGGTTAAAATCATCTAAATGCAAACAGAAATTACAAGCTAAATGTCTGGATCAAGGACAATTACTCTCCTGTTCTCAGGCACTGAACCCACAGCCACCTGGGGCCCTTGGGGGTCTCACCGGGTCCTGGTCCTTTGATGAGCTTTTTTAGCTTCGGGGTTCCCCTTTGAGAATGTAAGCAGACATTCAGCAAATACTCCTGACGCGGCAAATTCAAAACAACCTCTGCATTTATTCAATCATTTAAATAATGTTTGCTACGCAGGAATCAGGAGCTGCGGTGGCTCAAGTGGTTAAGACGCTGAACTGCAGGCTGTGGAAGGTCAGTAGTTCAGCAGTTCGAGACCCGAGTCTGCCGCATGACGGAGTGAGCTCCCGTCTCTAGTTCCAGCTCCTGCCAACATAGCAGTTTGAAAGCAAGAAATTGCAAGTAGATAAATAGGCACCACTTCGGTGGGAAGGTAACAGTGTTCCACGTGCCTTGGTGTTTAGTCATGCCGGCCACATGACCACGGACAGCGCTGGCTCTTTGGCTTTGAAACGGAGATGAGCACTGCAACGGAGATGAGCACCACAACCCTAGAGTCGGCTTTCGAGCAAGGTAACCTTTACCTTTACCTTTTTAAGCAGGAATCTCTCTCAAATCACAACAAGGCTATACTTGTGCTGGGCAGAGGCCAAGCCTCTGAAACCTTAAATGCTTGCTGGCTTCCCTCTCTTGGATAATCCTACAACCTGACTTTCTCACCCAAAGGCTACTACAACATCACATTTCAAACACTTTCAAACTAAGTTATATAACATGAAGAGTCCAACTGTCTTCTTCCTGATGGAGGATAAATACCAATGTACAGTTATTTGTACCGAACAATGCAGCAACCTATTGTACATTTCCCAAGTGATGATCCATCAGGTAAAGCTAGAAGGCAGCTTGTATTTCTCACTGTGATGATTCAGCTTAGCAAGCAAGCCTAGTAGATGTATTTT
>NW_015165293.1:301059-318891 GCF_001447785.1 Gekko japonicus
CCACAGCTCTTGAATTTACCCATGCATAAGTCAAACAATGTAAACATGGCTGTTCTGGTTCTCCATGGGAGCATCCCAGAAAGTCCTCTCTAATAAAGCACAGCTGCACTACTGTTCCCTAAGGACTTAAAGATACAGTACTTGCACCATGGAGCAGCAAGAAAAGAGGTTGGTGGAGAAGGAGGGGGTTTAGTATTAATTAAAAGCTTGATAGGAAAGAGAGGCAACAGAAAAAGTGTGACATCCTTCATGGACAGTCCTTACAATTCACATGTGGCTTCTTCTGGTTGCTGTGCTGCTGTAATAAGGTACAAAAGTGAACTTGTACAATTAAGACTACAATCAAAAGCATACTTACTAGAAACTAAATCCAATTGAATATTGCTATTCTTTATTTTGGAGCTATTTTCAACAACAGGAAGATTCTAACTCTTTATAGCAGACATGTCAAACATACAACCCAGGGGCCAGAACCAGCCCATCCAAGGCTCTTATCTGACCCATGAGCAACTGGGGGGAAACCAGTCCAAAAATGGACAAGAAGGATCTATATTAGGTGGTGGCAGCTACAAGCATGGACAGCTTCAAGAGGGAATTAGATAAGCTGTGATCACCGCAACACTACACATATGGAGCAGAAGTCCATCAGTGGCTATTAGCCACAAGGTATAGATAGGAACCCTCAGTCTGAGGCAAGTGATGCTCTGTATTCTTGGTGCTTGGGGGGGGGCAACAGTGGGAGTGCTTCTAGTGTCCTAGCCCCACTGCTGGACCTCCTGATGGCACCTGGTATTTTTGGCCACTGTGTGACACAGAGTGTTGGACTAGATGGGCCATTGGCCTGATCCAATATTGGCTTCTCTTATGTTCTCTTATGGTATTATACTCCCTGCAAAGGTTCTTCCCTTCCCCAAATGCAGGCCCTCCTCAGGGTCTTTCCCAAGATTTCCAGGGATTGCGCAGCCCAGAGCTGACAACCATAAGGGGTGAGGAGGGCTGGTTTGGCCCTGAGCTCTGTGCTGCCAGTCCCCCTGGGGCCTGCCTGCTGCCCTTGCCTCCTCCTCCAGACAGAGCATGTTGGATTCCTGCCTGTGCCACCTGGGCTGCTGGAAAGATGGCTGGCTGGCTGTTCGTGTGCCGCAGGCAGAATCTTTTGCCCTCACCTCCCTGAACCCAGCCAAGTGGTTTCCCACTTGAAGGCAGCCCAGGGAAGACACCCATGGGCACAGGTGCCTCTGGAAAGCCGCTGGTTGGCTCACCAAACATGCCTGCTTATGTAAACATGTGACTGGAGCGACTGGCCAGGCCAGGTACACTGTGCACAGCAGCCCGGGTGAGAGAGAAAAGCCCAGCACTTATACATGGGGTGCAACGTGAAGAATGCCAATCCTGGGGATGGAGGAGGCCCACCAAGTTAGGTGAGCCAGAGCCCGCTAACCTGCTGACCCAAAAGTGCAAGGCTTCTCTCTTGCTGCCCTCCCTCAGTGGCGCAGGGAGTATTTTATTTATTTATTTATTTCGGCTTCTACCCGCTCAAACCCCCCAAGGGGTCTCTGAGCGGCTTACAGTTACTCTATTATCCCTAACTATGGCCACAACTTAATTGGGGTGGGGACTGCCCTACCGGCACCCTGTAGATGGAGCTATTGTTCTTCTTACTCGTGATTCGGCCCCTCTGCCCATTGCTGTCAGGGCTCCCTCCGGCTCTTCCTCCTTCTCCTGCGACCCTCGGCGTCGGCTGCGGTCGGAAGATCCATTCGGCGCCTGGTTCACATTGGCGCGGCTTCGGCTCTGTCCGTCAAGGCTCTGCCCACGCTTGTGCCTCATGCTCTCCCTGCGTTTCCTGGCTCCGCCCCCCACGATGTCTGGATTGCTGCCGATGTTGCGCCCGGTCGCCATCTTGCTGCTTGCCACCAATGCCATCGTTGTTCTCCTTCTCACCTCGCCGCCAACACTCCACCAGCCCCCCTTGAAGGGGAAGGGTGCTCCCTGCCATCTAAGGCAGGTACCCAATGTATTAAATAAGAGGTGAAGCTAAAAACGCATGCATGCTCCCTGCATGCAAGCACTGCCTTATGTAACAATCTGAATGGAAGCGGGGGTGGTGGTGGTGGTAGGGCAAAGGTCAGGGATGGGAGCAAGCATTCTGAGAAGTGTTCTGGGTTTGCACATGGCAGAGGCAGGCCCTGGGTGTGCATCTGCGTGCTTGCACATGGGGAGTGATATTTTGGGTGGTTGGATAATGCTGTGGAGCCAGGAGGTAATTAAAGTGGAGATGGCATCTTTGGAGAGTGGCAATGCTTGAAGATTGCTTGTGCTACTGGGGAGCATCACAGTTCTCCTTGTGATTCAAGCTTGTTGCTGAATTTGGGACTTTAACACAGGGAGGTGTGGGATTGTACAGCGGCCTCACCCCCTCGCCTCTCCAAAGCCTATTGGCCGTAGCAGTTTCTTTAAGTCAGGGCTTGATGGTTCCCCTGGTTGATGCCACTTGGCCACCTGTCTTCTGCTGCTGCACTTGCAGCAATGGAATGCAGCCCTTCATGCTCCAGCTCATTGAAAGCTTTTGAAATGTGTTATTCTTTAAAGAGCCACAAGAGTCTCTGGTTGTTGGCTCTGACCTGGATAGCCCAGGTAAACCCAATTCCGTCAGATCTTGGAAGATAAACAGGGCCGACCCTGGCAAGGATTTGGATGGGAGACCTCCAAAGAATACCAGGATCAGGAGGCAGAGGCAGACTATCAAGACACTTCTCTGAACGTCCTCCATGACCCAGTAGGAGTCGCCAGAGGTTGCCGTGTCTTCCAGGCATGCACACACATGGAAAAATACAAAAAAAAGAAGAAGAGAGTTTCTGTTTGTTGCACATGGATTGTCAGGCAACAGCTCACACACATGGAAAAATACAAAAAAGAAGAAGAGAGTTTCTGGTTGTTGCACATGGATTGTCAGGCAACAGCTCTCCGTGCTGTGCAAAACCTCTTGTGCATATTAAGCAAAGGGTGGTTAGTTAGGTGCTGTGGACAAGGTTCCCTCTAAGTTGTGGAGTCCTGTGAGCAAAAAATCTACTTTGTGAGCTACTTGCATTAAAGTTGTGAGTGAGCGATTTGGCTCCTGCATAAATTACCGTGCTCTGGAGCCATCCTTCCTGAGCTAAGGCAAAAATGTGTGAGCCGGAGGCTAAAAAGCTGTGAGCTAGCTCACACTAACTCAGCTTAGAGGGAACACTGGCTGTGGAGCGGTCTGGCTCACCATCAGTGGTAAAATCTCTCTGGTACCTGGCATTACATTTTATGGCACACATGACCTGGCCCTTGTTGTTGTTCAGTCGCACAGTCGAATCAGACTCTTCGCGACCCCATGGACCAGCTCCCGCCAGGCCCTCCTGTCTTCCGCCGTCCTCTGAAGTTGGCTCAATTTCATGTTCGTTGCATCGATGACACTGTCTAACCATCTCATCCTTTGCCGTCCCCGTCTTCTTTGACCTTCAATCTTTCCCAATCTTTTGACCTGGCCCTACAAAGTGACATTTTTGACAGATGCAACCCTTATAACAAATGAGTTCAACACCTCTAAGGCTTAGAGCATTGTGCAAAATAACCAAAGTTAAAATGGGGGTGGCTACTACCCAGAGATAAAGTACATGTTTTGCATGTAGAAGGTCCCAAGATCCCTGTAATCACGAGTTAAAGAATATCAGCTAGCTGCAACACTAAGGAGTCTCTGCCAGTCTGAGTAGATAATTCTGAGACAGATTATCTGATTCAGCACAAAGCAGGTTCATATGTTCACCCAGATGAAAATAAGCATCTAGAACCATTGGTCTCTTGCATATTATTGTAGATGGGGCAAAATGAATAAAATGCTTGTAATCCCAACACCATCCCTACTTTTATAACAGCTAAATGTTCATCATGACACTAACTGCTGTAAGTAGCACTAGGCATCCCTTAAATGGCCTAATTAATCCCTCTAGATATACAAATATGCTAATGTATTGTCTTAAAATGGCAATAATAGCAGCAATAAACTAATGAGCTGTTGGTGTGCATTATAGAAACAATTCATCATATTAATATCTTTCAGTTACGGGTTTGTGTGCTGGCTTAAAGTTTGCAGGAAGACATATTGGTCCACAGACAGATCCCCAAAACGAAGGTGATGCAAAACTTTTGTTAGGACTAACCAATATCTCATAAAACAGAATGCAAGTTTTCGACTTCTCTCGAACGAGAGTCCCTCTCTGGGACACATACCTTAATGTGAAAAAGGGATTTGTGTGTGTCAGCAAAGCTGAGAGCAATATAATAAAGAGTTTAGACTCTGTCAAGAAGCCAAACTCCTAGCAGAGTCACTCAGAGCATAAAGGTCACAGCTGAGATACCAGACTGAGATGCATCCACCCCCTTCAGGGATCAATGGCCGTATCAGCAGAACAGAACGGACAGTTCCAATGGGGATGGGGCAGAGGAAGGATAGCCACTGGGTGGCAGCAGAAGTAGAAAGTGACACTGGCAGAGGATCTTTCCTAAACAAGGGCAGGGGCACTTCAGCTAACCCTAGTTAGTACTGTGCAGAAAAAGGCAAAGGTAAATGTTAAGTCGCTCACTTAACAAAGTAGTCGGAGAGTGATTCAGCAAAAGATCAGCTCTATTCAGCAACTCGAACACAACTCCAACACGGATCAACATCTGTTAGCCAGAACAGGTTTTACATTGCAGCTGTCCTGCTTTTAAACTCTCCCGGCTAATGTAGCCACGCCTACTGTACATTTACCAACCAATAAGGTTGCATACATAAGGACCAATCACGGACGTTCCCGCTCAGGGAGCTTGCTGAGAAGTGATTGGTTAGGTTCTTCCTGGGCTAGCAATGTGATTGGATGTACGTATTTGGATCCTAGCCCAGGTCAAAGCTTAACATAGCATTTCAATTATGTTGTTCACATGCAGTTATGCATTCAATGGCAGCTATTGAATACATTACAGTAAACCACTTCTGATACTCTCTTACTTTGAAAACCCTGCCAACCATGTATGGAACAAGAAATGCCAGATGTTCAAGCTGGATTCAGAAAGGAGATCATATTACAAATTTACAGTGGTTACTGGAGCATACTAGAGAATTTCAGAAGAAAATCAGTTTGTGTTTCATAGATTACAGTAAAGCTTTTGACTGAGTGGATTGTGATAATTTATGGCTGGTTTTAAAAGAAATAGGTGTGCCACAACATCTGATTGTTTTGATGCAGAACTTTTACTCTGGGCAAGAGGCAGGGGTCATTTCATAGAAAAAAGAGGTGCAGGAGCTCATGAGCATAACTCATTAGCATAACTTATTTGCATATGCCACACACCCCTGACATCACCGGAAGTGTGTCAGAAGGCAACACCCACCGCTCAGGCTCTACTGGACTGTTTTGGATTGCGACTGTTTTGGATTGCTAGCTATGGGAGGGGGAGGATGCGCAGATCTGCCCTCACAGAGGAGGGAGACCTTGTACCTGAAGGCGGGTGGGGTGGGGGGCCCTCTGCAACTTCTTGTTGTTGTTCAGTCACACAGTCGAGTCCGACTCTTTGCGACTCTTCTCTGCAGCTTACCTGGCTGCTTCTTGCTCCTCGTGGCCCGACTGAGGGCTGCTGGGAGCAGGGGGTGGGGCTTGTTGCATGTGCCCACCCCCTGGGCTCCTTACTGCCGGAGCTCCGCTCCTGTGCACTCCTGCAGGAAATGACCCCTGGCAAGAGGCACTGTTAAGACAAGATATGGAGAAACAGGATGGTTTCCAACTGGCAGAGGTGTCAGTAAGGATGTATTTTATCTCCTCATCTGTTCAGTCTACATTCGGAACATATCATAAGGAAAACTGGATTAGATTTAGATGACGATGGAGTGAAAACTGGTGAAAGGAGCATTAGCAGTTTTAGATATGCAGATGATACCACATTATTGACAGAAAAGAGTGAAGACTTGAAATGACTACTGCTGAAAGTTAAAGTAGAAAGTACCAAAGAAGGATTACAGATGAAGAATCAAGACGACAAAAGTAATTATTAGTGGGGAATTATTATTCCTTGACTTAATCATCAACAAAACGGGAGACTGCAACTAAGAAAGCAGGAGGAAATTGAAGGCTTTTCCACATTTTCATTTTCCTTGGTTGTAAGTTCCTGTTTCTTGGGTGGGGGAGTTCTGCTCCCTCTAATGGTTGATTCGATATTACACCAGTATGTCCAGCATATTTACTTGCAGATTTAAACTGCCAGTTTTTATGCTGAACATAAACTGGTGTAATATTGAATCAACCACTAAAGGGAGCAAAACTTGTGCAGAACAGACGCCCCCCCAAGAAACAAAAACTTACCAGAGAGGAAAACGAGACTATGGAAAAACCCTTAGAAAAGATCCTTAAGTCTAAGGATGTGTCAGTGACAATCAAGATATGATAATTCATAATATGGTATTCCCCATTACTATTTATAGGTGTGAAAATTGGACAATGAAGAAAGCTGACAGGAAGAAAGTTGATTCATTTGAAATGTGGTGTTGGAGGAAAGTTTTATGAATATCGTGGACCATCAAAAGGACAAATAAGTGGGTTCTAGAGCAAATTGATGGTGTCCCCATAAGTCAGAGGCGAGTTGATGGCATTGAAACACACATGCACCTAAGGTCCTAAATGTTCTGTAATAGCCACTCAGGGCTTTTATTCATGCACTGCTTGTCACATCATTGAGGGGGTCATAATTGTGCATGCAACTAAATGGATCTTTGGATTTGCTTCCTCTGTTAACATTATTAGCAAAGAGGAGCTTAAGGAAGCATAAAGATATATAAGTCGGAAACAACTTGTTGGCACACACTTTCAGACTTCTGCAGCAATCAGCTCCCAACAGCTTTCTTTCAAAGATGTAAAGTTTACTGAGACGATAGTATGCAGGTATCTTAATCATTTCGTTTTAGGACTAAATAAAAGTGCACGAAGCTAGCAGTTTTACATCATACAAGGAGGCCTCCTGATGGACCAGGGCCAATCGGGCGCAATGTTCCCTCTAAGCTGTGGAGACTTGTGAGCAAAAATTCTACTTTGTGAGCTACCGGCATTAAAGTTGTGAGCGAGCGATTTGGCTACTGCTTGCTCTGGAGCCATTCTTCCTGAGCTAAGACAAAAATGTGTGAGTTGGAGGCTAAAAAAATGTGAGCTAGCTCACACTAACTCAACTTAGAGGGAACACCGATCAGGGGTCAGGCAGAAGCCTGCTGAAATAACGGGCATCAGTTCTCAGGAGAAATACTACACCAGGCACTGAAGGTCAAGCAGAGATAATAAAAACACAGAAGACACAGCAGAACAAAAACTTAACATTCCAGAGTCACCTCACCCCCATGGCAGCCAGGTCTAGATAGAGGCCTAGCTGACACACATAACACACAAGGAAGTTATAGGCTGATTTCGCACTCGAGCTGCCTCGATGTTGCGCCGCCGTTTGCCCCGATACTATTGGTCAATTTCACACCCGAAGCCGTGGGGCTGCATTTGACCCGCGGCTTTGCTCGATTTCCTCCGCAGTTTCGTGATCCTCAAAAAACAGGATTACGAAACTGCGGGGGAAATTGGGCGAAGCAGCGAGTGTGAAATTGACCAATAGTATCGGGGCAAACGGCGGCACAACATCAAGGCAGCTCTAGTGCGGAATCAGCCATAGTCTTAAGACTTCCTGGAAATGCCTGTTATTTTGTTGGTGTCCTCCTTCCTTAATCCAAGCCCTAATGAGCAGTGGCACTGGGAAGCAAATGTATTCCAGGCCTCCATCTGACTTTTTCTCCCTATCCCGTGACCCAAAGGCAGGGGTGGTTTAATGGGAACCAGACAAAAGACAGAATAGCTCTTCTAAAATAGTTAAATGCAAGACCATTGGGAAAGTCTTTAATAGATTCAGCGGTATGATTGACTGAGTGTAAGCAATAAATGTGCACCCTTTAATGATAATTATTAACATTAAACAAAGAATAGGAATCTGTAATGAGAAGAATAAGATGGAGAAGGTGAAAAGAGCAAAGGGGGGGGGGAAGGAACCAGGAGAATATGTTGGAGGAGAGGTGTATGATTAGCGCTGCAAGCTGGAAAAATTAAAATTCTACAAGTGTATCAGTAGACCAGATACCCTTGCATGTTCATTTCCCAGTCACCTTAGTGTAATAAGAAACACGTCAAGGATAATGTAGAGCAGGCAGGAAAGGGGATGAATAGCAGAGGAGGGGGGGATCTGAGAGAAACTGTAGCTTCCATTGCATCAGGGAATCTAAAGATGTATGTGCGTTCTCCATTCATGTTCCAACCCGGATTTTTATTTAAAGGTAAAGGTAAAGGTTCCCTTGCTCGAAAGCCGGTCGAATCCGACTCTAGGGTTGTGGTGCTCATCTCCGTTTCCAAGCCGAAGAGCCAGCGCTGTCCGAAGATGTTTCCGTGGTCATGTGGCCGGCATGACTAAACACCAAGGCGCACGGAACACTGTTACCTTCCCACCAAAGTGGTACCTATTTATCTACTTGCAATTTCTTGCTTTTGAACTGCTAGGTTGGCAGGAGCTGGAACTAGAGACGGGAGCTCACTCCGTCATGCGGCACCCGGGTCTCCAACTGCTGAACTACTGACCTTCCACAGCCTGCAGTTCAGCGTCTTAACCACTTGAGCCACCACAGCTCCTGGAATTTTATTTACTTCAATTTATATTCCGCCTTTCTCCACAGTGGGGAACCAAAGCAGCTTACGTTGTTTTCCTTTCTTCCATTTTATCCTCACAACAAACCTTCAATGTAGGTTAGGCTGAGTGTGAGATCGGCCCAAGATCAGCCAGCCAGCTTCCATGGCAGAATGGGGATCTTAGCCTGACACTCTAACCCACACAGGAAACCCTCAGTGTCAGTAGAGGTAAAATATGTTTATTTGATGAAGTGTTAAGGCTTGCTTTGTAATGAAGTGTTTACAAATGTTCTAATCAGAAAGCCGTAGGGTTGAAAGTACAAGGAGAAGGGTGCAGCATGGTACTTTCTCTTTCTTGCACCCTCCTATTGAAGCGCTCACAATCTGAGAACCAGCTGGGAAATATGTTCTGTGTTGTGATTTCCCCCCCCCTTTTTAATACTTTAAATAATAAGCAGCTGCAGCAGACTATTGACACTTTTGTGTCCTATTATGTAAAAGAAGACTCCATCTTTAATAAGCAATGCTGATTTTGTAATAGTGTATGGCTACATAGTTTACTAATGAGCCACAAGGCTCCTCAGTCCTTTATATAAATTTTTGAGCATGTAATTCTATCATAATTGCCCTTTTATATGTTTTTTATATCACCTAGGATTTTGCTTTTCCTAGGGTTCCCAAGTACCTACCTACGATCCGGCGGGGGACACATGCTTCCCCGCCGGAAGATTCTTGCTTGGAACACAGGCGCTGCACTTTCCGTCGCCCAGACATGACGTAGGCACGTAGCCGGGCGACGCTCTGGTAATGGGACTGAAAACTCGATGGTACCATGGAGTTTCCAGCCTCAGTCCTTTATATATATTTTGAGCATGTAATTCTATCATAATTGTTCTTTTATATGTTTTTTGTATCACCTAGGATTTTGCTTTTCCTAGGGTTCCCAAGTACGTACCTATGATCCGGCAGGGGACACATGCTTCCTTGCCGGAAGATTCTTGCTTGGAACACAGGCGCTGCACTTCCCGTCGCCCAGACATGACGTGGGCATGTAGCCGGGCGACGCTCTGGTAATGGGACTGGAAACTCGATGGTACCATCGAGTTTCCAGCCCCATTGCTAGAGCATCGTCCGGCTACGTCCCTACGTCATGTCTGGGCGACGGAATAGTGCAACACCTGTGTTTTCCCCGCGGGAATGGTCCCGCGAAGAACTATACATCCTCCGCCGAATTAAGGTAAGTACTTGGGAGCCCTGCCTCTGAACAGTTTAATCTGAACTACATAGTATTTATTCTTTCACTTCAAATTCTTACTTGGCAATTACTTGGTATTAGCACCTTGCAATAGCTTCCCTATATTTTGTTAAGCTGATCAATTAATTAATATAAACATAATGAGTTGTACTCTCAGGACTTTGTTCACAGGCTGGGGCTTTCCTACCACAGGTTTCTCATTGTAGTCCCCTGAAAGCTACTCATGAGTAGGATACAGCATGGAAGGGTCCTTGTAAGCAGAAAGGTCAATCAACACAAACAGGGACTCCTTGCATGAGCAAAAAGACCCCTTGCATGAGCAGAAGCTTTTTCCACTTGCACATTGACTTCAGTCCTAAAAGTGTCTGCTCTGGAATAATCCAAGTATTCAGACACCTGATACAGTTTTACCAACTTCCCCCCTCATTGATCACTGTGTGTGGGTGTGAAGAGGTGTAGCAGGCAGAACCTACACTTGTTTACTCAAGAAGCAAGCCCCTTGAGTTCAAAGGGAGCTGTCTCCTAGTAATTATGTTCAGAATTGCAGTTTAAAATCACCTGTTCTGGCTTTTGACAGCTGTATATTACATTAGCATGGTGGTTCACCTTCTGTTCAAGCTGTTTTCTACTGCTGAGAAAATAAATTGAATGTGCTTCTGTTTAAATCTTAGAAATTTAATTGTTTTGTCATGAAATGTATTATATACTGGGCTTGAGGCAGCTTTCTCAAAGTGATTTCTTTATTCAGCTCAGAACACAACAACAACACACAGAACAATCCCAACTTATATACAATTTGGAACTAACTAAACCACCCCCCTAGAATACTAAGGTCCAATCATGAGTGAGCGCTTAAGACCAATAGGGTTTGTTCCCACCAAAAGTCATAGTCTTTCTGGATTGGTCTGTTCCACAACATTAGCCAATCACATTGTTGATTTTAGGATACTGGGAGTCTATGAAGCTTGTGACTGAAGCTCAGGCTCATTCTCCATTCAGGCTATCTACATAAGGTAATACATAACATCCCTCCCCCCTAAGTTAGCACACATAGTCTTTCAAGTATTCTGGGCGAGTCTGTATTCTTTGTGAACGTCATGGTTCCCCAGCTGTTGTGACTGGGTCTCTGCTGGACTGGGGTTTAAGGCCGTCCATACTGCGGTCGGGAGTCACAGCGCCTGAATTATCTAGATTTATGGACGGTGTCAGTTCCAAGGGATTCTTGAGTTCCCTGCAGGGAATCAGGGGTAATAAAGTCTCAGACCCAGTGGCTGGCTGGTAAACAGCTATGGTTGAAGATGGTGCTGTGCTCTGCTCCGCAGCCTGGGTGTCAGTGTCTGTCAGCTCCAGTTCTCTGACCCACTGTCGCTGTAGCTGGCCAAGGTGTCTACTTAGGCTCCTTCCATCTGATGTAATCACAACATAAGAGACTGGCCTGGTAGTTTTTGTTACTTTGGCTGGAATCCAGATTGGCCCCTCGCTGTCGTTCCAGGCGTAGACTAGGTCGCCTGGCTGGAATGAGCAGAGATTCTCAGGAGCCTCTCGTTGCGGTGGACAGTCAGATGTGAGGTCTGGGTGCAGACGGTCAAGCATCATGGATAAATAATGGTTCATTAAAAGTTCCGCTGGGCTCCTCCCGGTGACCGTGTGAGGCATTATGTGTTGCTGTAGGAGAAAGTCAGCCAGTCTCAGGTTCCAGTCACCGTAGACTATCTTGCGTAGCGCGTCTTTTGTGATACGAACTATTCTTTCAGCCTGCCCATTGGTGGATGGATGAAAGGGGGCCGCTGTGACGTGCCGGATCAAGTTTGCTTCCATAAATTTCTGGAACTCAGACGATGTGAACTGTGTTCCATTGTCAGACACAAGGGTTTCTGGCAGTCCATGTGTACTGAAGATGTGGCACAATGCCCTAATGATGGATGCCGAAGTCATAGTTGTCATCGGGACCACCTCCAGCCACTTAGAAAAGGAGTCCACGACGATTAGAAAAACTTGTCCCTGAAAGGTGGGACCATGGCATACAAGTGGTTTTCCAGTGCTGGACTGGCACCTGTGGTGGATCCGGTCATGACTCCTGGCAGGGCCGGACCCAACTTTCAATCTCTTGGTCCAAATGCAGCCACCAGACATAGCTGTGGGCTACAGCCTTCATACAAATAACTCCTGGGTGTCCCGTGTGCAGAGCCTCCAGCACCCGGTTGCAAAGTTTGGAGGGAATGACCACACGATTCCCCCAGAGCAGGCATCCCTTGTGGACTGACAGTTTGTGTTGGCGCAACCTGTAAGCCTGGAACTCAGCATCATTATGTCCGGTTGGCCACCCCCTCCACACCCAGTTGAGGACCCGGAAAAGCATTGGATCCTTCACTGATTGTGAGGCAACATCGGAGGCATGGAGTGGTGGCTGAGGAAGCTCCTCAATGGCCATGGTTTTGCAGGCCGGTGAAGGGTCTATAGCCGGTTCTCAGATTGACAGGCAGCTAAGTGCATCAGTGTGGCCAATGGCCTTTCCGGGCTGGTAGGACAGCTCGTAGTTGTAGGCAGACAGGAAAACTGACCAATGAAGCATTCTGGGTGACAGGACCTGAGGAGTCTGGCGGTCCAGGGCGAACAAGCCTAAGAGTGGCTTATGGTCAGTTGCAATCTGAAAACATCATCCGTAGACATAATCATGAAATTTCTTTACCCCGGCAACAAGGGCAAGGGACTCCTTATCAATTTGGCTACTGCATAAACTACTTTGCTCTGGAGCCCTCCTTCCTGAGCTAAGACAAAAATGTGTGAGCTGAAGGCTAAAAAACTGTGAGCTAGCTCACACTAACTCAGCTTAGAGGGAGCATTGCTTATGTTTTGTATGTATATCACTGTCCTTGAAAGAGATTGTATTTGATATGGGTAAATTACTAGAGTCTCATGGAACAAGTGATTGTGAAACTGACAAGGTACTTTTTGACTGTTTAAACACAGTGTGTAAAAATGCACTTTGGTTTATTATTTTGGTGAACCCACGTTTGGTAACACTTGGCAGTAGTATTTATATAATAGTATAGAGAAATTTAAAAAACAAAAATTAAAAAGCACAAAATAGATCTACTTTAAGCATACATCTATTATACACAGTGTCATATTTTTTCCCATAACCATCTGGAGATTGGCAATCGTAGGGGGAACTGATCTGTGTAGTTTGGAGATCTGTTGTTATTCTAGGAGATTTCCAGGCCCCTACATGGAGGTTGGCAACCCTAGGAGGAGAGAAGGAAGCAGGAAAAGGGGAGAGGCTAAGGGGGCTTTCAGGAAATGGAAAGAAGAAATTGTGGGGTGGGGGGAAATTAGATGCCTCCTGCAAGTCTTTGCGAGTTCCCACTTGTAAATAAATAATAGCCAAGTTGTATTGTGCAGTGTGTTAATGCATTAGATGATGAGATAG
The DNA here is from genome assembly GCF_001447785.1 of Gekko japonicus. Lineage (NCBI taxonomy): Eukaryota > Metazoa > Chordata > Lepidosauria > Squamata > Gekkonidae > Gekko > Gekko japonicus. The sequence goes on from NW_015165293.1 coordinate 314,447, forward strand.
TTATGGCATTATTTGGTTTTTTGAGTTTGATGAAGTATTTTTATGTCTTTTATTGTGTGTCTGAACCTATGTTTGAATTGCTTTGTGATTATTTTGTGCTGGCCTTTTTGGTGATTGGTTGTACATTGTTTTGAGTGGCAAGGGGCAGAGAATATGGCTTATCAGTGCTTGAAATAAAGAAATGTGCTGCCTTTTCTAGTGAAACGTTGTTGAGAAATGATAAGAAGTCTTTCCTGTTTAGGGCTGTCACCTTCCTCCGGAAGAATTTTTGTGGTTTTCACAGGCTGAAATTCAGTAACCGACTTTTCCTGTCTCCATATTGTTAAATGGCTAACCTGCTGATTTTCTGCCAGTCATGCAGCAAGTACATAGTCTTTTGAGTCAGTCAACTCTTTCACCCTAACCCACATTGCATTGTTGTTATGAGGATAAAACAGAGGAAGATAGAACCATGTATGCCATCCTGAATTCTTTGGAGGAATGATGGAATAAAAATGTACTAGAGTCTAGACCAACAGAAGCCTTTCCATCCCTGCCTCTCTCCTTATTTGTTTGATCAGCCTTCTCAAATATGGTCACTGATTTGGAGGAAGACCATCTAGAATTTTTTTTGTACCCATAATTTTGGTAGAGCTAGATGATTCTGTGACCAAAAATGGTGTTCCTGAGGATTAAAATAGTACTTTTACAGTTTTAAATGGTTGCTACCACCATTCATCTATTTTAGGGCCATTTTCAAGTCCCGTTTTTGTGTGCTGGCAAGTCACAGCCGACTCATGGCGACCCCTCCTACAGTTTTTACCTTGACGAATAAAGTTCTGCTAAAGGAAGACGGGAGGGCTTGATGTCTTGATGATGTACTAAGCATCCTAGGGAGGGGGGGGGGGCAGAGAAGACTTGTAGGCACACCTGCAAGCTTTTTAATATGCAAGCCATCATCATCATCATCATCATCATCATCATCATCATCATCATCATCAATGATGTTTTAAATTTTAATGCTATTTTATTAACATTTTTTTTTTGTATAAATGATGTTGTTACCCACCCTGAGTCCACTTCTGGGAAAGGCGGGCTATAAATGTGAAGAAATAAATAAACAAACAAATAAATAAATGTGGGTGGATTATCAGCAATAGTTGATCTGATTTGATCTAATAAAGGGGAGGTGAAGGAGGTTTTATTGTACCCTCTCAGTTCAAAGCCCCAAGCCAGTCCCTCAAGACTTACTTGTACATCAAATTAAGCAGCTTTGAAAGAAGACAACACAACAAATGCATGGTGTAAGTACATGAAAATGAGCTTTGGGCTCTGGTTCAGGTGAGAAAATATTAATATAAAGTGCTCTCTGTGTGTCTGGGCTGTGAGAAGAACACTGCCAGCTTGTGTTTCTCTTGGCTGAGAGTGCATAAGAGATTGAAAATATGTTTGCTTCATTTACAAATTCACATGCAGAGCATAAGTAGAGGCACATGAGCACTCATATGAAGAAAGATCTTCAAAAGGGCAACTTGGGTAGTTTTTGAAGCTGCACACCCTGCAATTTTCTTGCCTGACTACACCACAGCTACCCCCCCCACACACACACTGGAGGGATTTTTTAGTCTTTTTAAAAAGAGAATTGCTAGATCACGAGAGTGTTTGTAACATTATAATGATCTCTTGCCATTAAATACTAGTTTCCAGTTTTCATTTAAAAAGTAAGTCTCTAGCCCTTTTCATTGCAGTTATATGGGGAAATCTGCAGCCTGCACCTTTTCCTTTATAATTCCACAACCCAACAGGCTACAGACTTTTTGTTTCTCAATGAAAGCTGGGAGCTAATACATCGCTGCAATAGCGTGTTATAACAAACAAAGCAATAGCAATATTGCAGTTACCAGTTGTTGTTTTTTAAACCAAGTTTGGAAAAGATCACAGGAAATCTGGGGGGGGGGAGGAAGCAGGACAAATAGAGGACAATGTCATGTGGAAGCTCTCCAAAACACTGCTGCTGTAAGCAAGTCAAGGCAAGACAAAACATCCATGTAGGAGCAGCTGATGGCTGATGTGGCTTGCCATTCAGAACTGCAAACTATAGTTTGCCCCAAACCACAAAGGAAGAACGGTAGTGTGTGAGGAGAGGACACAGCATATAAGCCCAAAGCTCTTCCAGGCTATGATTTCATAGTGAGCCTGAAACAAGCTACTATATTGTCAGTCAATACAACCTGGACATGGTGAGGCACGGGAAAGGTATTTTACAGATCAGAAGGAAACATTGATGGAAACTAGACCTGAAGAGGTCAAGAATGAGCCAGCACGTGCCCTAGCAGTGCATCTCATTAGAATTCACATGGCTTCAAACAAAATAGTGACTTCCCCACTTCAGGAGTGTAATTAGTTTTGGGTTCAGACCTGGTGAAGGAAAGTGTCTATCCTGTGCTTCAATTACCCTGATAAGACATTTATCATTGCATTTATTTATTTTCCATATGGCAGAGTTACATTACACAGAGAAAGTATATAATAATATAAAATATGTAACCAAGCTACATACAACAATTTATCATGTGTTTGTCATTAATGGAAGTGTTCTTTTTTTAATATAAAAATATTTATTTGGTTTGCAGAAATACAATATATGAACATCATAAACACAAATCCAGTCACACTACACAACACAATTACACAACACAGTGTCAACTGTATAAATGTATAGAATTAATCACTTATAAATCAAACTCCATTTAATGTACTACAGTTCAATCCTAAGTAAAATCATAGGCTATGACTTAGAATAGTAAGGGTTTCAGCTATTATTTATAGTATCCTCATGTTGAAAATAGATGCAATCATGATAGTGTGGATTTTTTGGCAAGGTGTTATTTTCCATTAAATACTGAACTATGGGGTACTGCCAAATCAGTCTTCGCCGGGAGTGGGGGGCTCCCGGTCGGCGTCGGGTGAATACATGCACATCACCCGGAAGTGATGTAGGCACGCTGGGGGCCTACATAGAGTTTTCCCTTGTATGGCCGTGGCCCCGCCCCCAGCGTGCCCAGCATGCCCACGTCACTTCCTAGTGATGCGCAAGCTGGGGGCGGGGTTCCCCTGGGGCCTGATTCCGCCGCGGCAGAAATCGGGCCTCCAAAGCGGGGTTTTCCCCGCCCCCCGGCCCGATTTGGCAGCCCTAGGTACCACATGTCCACCATTTTCGTGTAGGTGTTGTCTAGAGTGTACATTGAAATCTTACTTAGAATTAAATATTCCCGTAAGTGTTCTGACTGTACTTAACAGGCTTGCATTGAAGAGTGTGCTTGTTTCTTCTTTGACACATATGGAAGGCAGTAATTAGTTCTTTCTATGTATTTGTTTAAAAATATATCCTGTCTCCCAACCTGAAAAAAAAAAAAGATTCCCGAGGCCATTAAATATGTTTAACAAACCTAACTGCCTACAGCATATAAATATTATTGACAGATGACAGTCAACAGTGTAAATAGCACGGTAGCTGGTGCTGCCTCTTGGATGGTCAAAAGCATTTGGCTTGTTATTTCACGATCCTTATTCTTCAGTCATTTATTACAGCAGAAGCCAGTAAAACAATACAATTCTGATGTAAAGGAGGTTGAAACAATAATAACATAGTAATGATATTAAAACATTGGCAAGAATAAGTAAAATTGGTAAAATAGCAGTAGGGAAAAAAATCATACAGTTTTTTCAGCTAAAATAAGTTTACGTTTCCTAATAGCTTAGAAACAAAATTTCGCCACCACATAAGTCACTGACCTCTCAGTATCTTCTAAAAGAAATTTGCGCAGGACTTCTGGCCTGAAATCAAGATAGGACTGCAGAAGGTTAAATCTGGACACAAGAGCTGCCCTGAGCCTGCTCCAGTGGGGTAGGGTGGGGTATAAATTGTAAAATAAAAATAAATAAAATAAGGTGATTTTGTTCCTCTTGACAGAATTCACAAAACAGGAGAATATGAGTAACTGATTCCACCATACTAGCCATACATGGGCATATACGTTCATGCATTGGAACTTGAATGAATTTACCTTGCAGTATAGCAGAAGGAAGTGCCTCAAAACGAGCTCTGCAAAAAGTCCATCTATAGGGCTCATAAGTAATGTTAAATAAGTAAGGGGCAACAGTAAGGTTGGGCCAAGATTTTAGTTTTCTAAAGTTCTTGGGTAGTGAAGCCTTTTAATTTTGTAGTTCAATGTCACGAAGCCTCTGTACAACAGCTGTTCTTGCCTTGTGTAGGCTTCCATGAAAGAGATCTTCTGGAGATAAGCCAATCTGATTTAACTTATTAAGGACTAGTAAGCAAAGCCCGTTGTGGCGGTAGACAACGGGCCCCTAGATAGGAAGGAAGGGTGGGTGGAAGGGAGGAAGGGAGAAGAGGAGGTAGAGAGAGAGAGAGACAGGGGTAGAGAGGGAGGAGAGAGAAAGGG
>NW_015165293.1:319162-323279 GCF_001447785.1 Gekko japonicus
GGAGGGGGTGCGGGGGGGGGGGGGGTGGGGTGGAGGGTAGGGGCTAAGGCAGGCACGTAGCGGCTGGGTTGGCGGCGGCGTTGGGTTTGTACTGGGCGGGCAGGCGGGGGAGAGGTCTGAAGGCGGGGGGCGGCTTGCTTGGCGCCGGCTGTGTGCTGGCCTGGCTGGCGGGCGGGCCAAAGGCGGCCGTCCAGCGTCTCCGTTGCCGCGCCCCTCCCTGGGCTCCCCCGCATGGCTCGGCGGCGGCAGCAAGGAGCCGGTGATGAGCACTTTGAGCTGCTGCCGCTGGCCTTCCACTGATTCCCTCCAGCCCTGGGTAGTTGGGGGGGGTGAGTGTTCTGAGATGGGACTTAGGCGACACGGCCAATGGAAGCTGGGGAAGCTTCTGACGGACAGTTCAAGCCTCCAAACAACGTTGGTGTGCATTTTCTCTCCACTGTGTGAAGCTGCGTCTGAGGTGGGACTTGGGCGACATGGCCAATGGAAGGTGGGGACAGCTTCTGACGGACAGTTCAGGCGTCCAAACACTGTTGGTGCGCATTTTCTCTCCGCTGCGTGACTCTGCGTCTTATTCAATTATATATAAGGGAGAGATTTGTGTGACAATCCTTATTGATAATGCATCAATCGTGTATATCCTGTCAGTGTCTTTATACAGTACTAGATGGAACTTTAGCTCTATATCAAACTGAATGTGAAATTACAGTGAGGGTAATTATATTAAATTTGCTGCCTGACTTCTTTTAAATTGTGCTCATTAGATTTGTAATTGTCACTCAGGCTGTTTTCTTGGAGCTTAACCTCAACACTAGAAAATGAGCACTCTGAAACTGTCACACAATGAAATTACTTAACACATATAAGTGAACAATGCACCTAAAGAGTGCTTGTTAATGCGTCCTCATCCTCTTGGAGAGGAGTGAGAAGTGGAGTGCCTCAGGGATTCTGTCCTGGGACCTGTTATGTTCAACATCTTTATAAATGATTTGGATGAAGGAATAGAGGGAATGCTTATTAAATTTGCAGATGATACTAAAATGGGAAGGGTAGCAAATACAGCAGAAGGCAGAGTAAGGATACAGGATGATCTTGACAGGCTGGAAAACTGGGCTAAAATAAATTTAAATTAAGATAAAATAAAATTAATTTCAATGGGGATAAATGTAAACTTCTGCATTTAGGTAGGACAGAGTGGTTCCTCAGTGGAACAGGCTTCCTTGGGAGATGGTGGGTTCTCCTTCTTTGGGGATTTTTAAACAGATGCTAGATGGCCATCTGACAGCAATGCTGATTCTGTGAACTTAGGCAGATCATGAGACGGAGGTCAAGACGGATTGCATCGGCACTTAGTTCTTTTGTCCCTTTCTTACACACCCAGGGAAATGTCGATCACCACTTTGGAGTAGGTTTGCCAAGTCCCCCCGGGGGGCGGGGAAACCCCCGCCCGAGAGGCCTGTTACGTGTCGGGCACGTTGGGGGCGGGGCCACAATCATCTGAGGGAAAACTCTATGGTTGCCAAGTCCCCCGCTCCAGCACCGCGGGGACTTGGCAACCCTACTTTGGAGTCAGGAAGCAATTTTCTCCAGGCCAGTTTGGCCATAGATCCTGGAGGGTTCCCCCCCCCTTTGCCTTCTTCTGGGCATAGAGCAGGGGTCATTGGGGTGGGGGGGAGGTATTTGTGAATTCCATGCATTGTTCAGGGGGTTGGACTAGATGACCCTGGAGGTCCCTTCCAACTCTATGATTCTATGCAATGGTTGGATCCAGTCCTGAGGAATTTAGTGTCTGTTAACAGAACAAAGATTGTACCATTTTTATTAAAGAATGAAAATCTGAGGATCACTTTAGCCATGGCAAAATTATTTTCAGAGCTGATATGTGAAAGGAAAATATAATATTTTTAATGATGGGTTAAGAAATTTTTAAAGGGTTAATGCCAAATCTAGAAATTAAAGTAGAGTGTAAAATAACAACAACTGACTATAAATAAAGTCACAATAGAGTTGCAGCTATGTTGCACTGGAATCCTTGCAAGAAGTATGGCTTACCATCAGCCATAAATTCATGGGAGCACAAACCAGACAAGATAATGAAAAATGATGAAAGATTCTTTGGGACTTCTGATTGCAAACAGAGAAACTCCTGGAGTATAACACCCATGATATCACAATTGTAGGAAAAAATGAGAAATAGGGTTTGGATAATTGACACTGCAATCCCAGGAGGCAGCAGAATAGAAAAGAAAGAACAGGAGAAGAGCACAAATACCAAGACCTATAAACAGAGTTAAAGCACATCTAGGAGAAGAAGGTTACCATCGTGCCAGTTGTGCATCTAGGAGAAGAAGGTTACCATTGTCACCGTGCCAGTTGTCACAGGAGAACTTGGAGCAGTGCCTAGAAGTCTCAAGAAGCACCTGGACATTCTGATAATTGAGCAAATAACACCAGCTCAGCTCCAGAAGACAGTGTTTGCTTGGGACAGTAAGAATTCTGTCAAAATACCTCTGCAGTTCCCAAGAACTTGGCTAGATCTCGAATTGCAGAACACCATCTACCAGTCAAATATCTGACTGTGACAACTGATGATGATGATGTTATTGTGGCCTGACTTCAGACCTTAGGTCAAATGGGTTGAACAATACAGGAAAGGATTGCACCTCGGTCTAAGCCAGGGACATCACCCCCATTTTAGAACCTAGCAGGGTGTTATATACTGAGATTGAGGCAGTGTTTCCAAAACAGTGATTTCTTTATTCAGCTCAGAATACAGCAACCAGACTTATAGAACGATGCAACTATATAAATTTTGAAACAGTGAGGCCACACCTCCTAGCACAGTAATGATCAATTACAATTGAGGGCTTAGGATCAATGGGATTCGTTCCCGCTGAAGGTCAGAGTCTTTCTGGATTGGTCTGTTATGCAACAGCGACCAATCCGACTGCAGGGTTTGGTCTGTGCCTGAAGCTCCAGTTTAGCTTACATAACATAACACATAAGCAAATACATAACACCCCTGCCCCCTAAGTTAGTACTCATAAACTTTCACATAGTTTGGGGCGAGTCCATACCATTTGGGAACATCGAAGTTTGGCGAACTGGTTGCCCATGTCCCTAGAGCTGTCGTAAACTGTAGCGCTCAAACTCTCAGGGTCTGGAAGTGATGTTAGCTCTGCAGGGTTCTCACGTTCATTGCGGGGCATTGGGACTGGGACTGGGAAGCGTTGCAATTAGAAGGTGCCTCCGACTGGGGAGCATTGCAATTAGAAGGTGGCATGTAGCATGGCTCTTCCTGTTGGCCCATCACAGTAGTTCCGGTGTAGACGAGGTCACCTGGCTGGAAGGAGCGGAGAGGTTCCGGATCCTCTCTCTGCGGAGGATGATCTGATGTGAGATGAGCCTGGAACTCAGAGGTTTGGATTGGAGGGGCCAGATCTGCTGAATGGCTGTAAGGTGGATGCTTAGGCGGACCATAAACATTGGCCTTCATGGTGGCTGTTTTCCTCTTGCTGCTTCGGTGGGCCAAAGCGACATGTTCCGTCTGATGCTGAGTCAACAACGCCTTCTGGAAAGTTTCAACACACGGCCAACGTAGAATTAAATCATTTTTATTCAGTTCCACATGCATTCAGTTCTTACTTACATATTTTGTAATCTAATTCTTTTCACTGGCTCATGGTGAAAAGGATGCGTGTCCCAACTCCTTGCGGTTTGAAGAGAACAAAGAAAAGGGGAAGAGAGTTGTAAAACTCAAAAATCCTCCGGCCTCTGGAGGAAATGACTGTTAATCAGCCAGTCAGGAATGCATTGGGATGCCTAACTAAAGACTACAATTCCCAGAGGCAAACTGCTCTTAAAGATATATGGCAGTTCTACTTAGCTACAGTCTCAAACGCTGGCTGGGGCAGCACACTCCCCGCCTGGAATCCTACAGGTTCCACTACCCACATGCATTGCTAACAAGCCTTACATCTATAACTATGCATAATTGGCATGCTAAACTGCTAACTATGTTCTATACAAAATAGGATATGCAAAACTTGAGTCTTCAATCTTTGAGTTCTTCTTTGGTGCAGAGCACGACCACCTCTGTGATTGGCCTGATGAAAGTCTT
>NW_015165293.1:328255-332034 GCF_001447785.1 Gekko japonicus
AGGGGGAACTGAGTTTTGCCGTCGAGTGATTCTATCTGGAACCCGACGGCTGTCCTCCCCGCCGTGCGCTGGACCCCAGCACACGTCTTCAGAGTATATTGGAGTTCTTCACCCTGAATATCGAAGAGCTCGAAGAAAGCTGGACTGGCTAAGGACTGGTTGCTCTGCCCGTCTAAGATGATGTACATCTTCGCGGTAGCCTGGAGGGAAAACCTTAGCGAGACATATCTGATGGCAGGACCGTTGAGTCTTCGTGGCGCCACAAACCTGAATACAATGGGTGCCAACCTGCTGAGTGGGAGTACTCGATGCTTTTGCTGACGTTATCGTGGTGGTGGAGTCAGGCGTGGGTTGCTGAGGCGTATCAGAGTCCAGATGCAGGGCACCAGGGTGCTTGGGGCTGCTACACACGTGACACTTGAAAGCAGGTGTGCAGTCCTTAGATCTGTGCTCCTTGGACTCACAGCACCTGAAGCATAATTGGTACTCCTTAATCAAAGCCTTCCGCTCCTCCCTTCTGGACAGTTTCAACGCACGGCCAACGTAGAATTAAACCATTTTTATTCAGTTCCACATGCATTCAGTTCTTACTTACATATTTTGTAATCTAATTCTTTTCACTGGCTCATGGTGAAAAGGATGCGTGTCCCAACTCCTTGCAGTTTGAAGAGAACAAAAGAAAGGGGAAGAGAGTTGTAAAACTCAAAAATCTTCCCGCCTCTGGAGGAAATGACTGTTAATCAGCCAGTGAGGAATGCATTGGGATGCCTAACTAAAGACTACAATTCCCAGGGGCAAACTGCTCTTAAAGATATATGGCAGTTCTACTTAGCTACAGTCTCAAACGCTGGCTGGGGCAGTACACGACAATTCCTTGCCCACTGCAGTGATTAGCTCAGGTGGGCCAAGGAGACAATTCCTTGGCCGCTGCAGTGATTAGTTCAAGTGAGCCAAGGCGACAATTCCTTACCCACTGCAGTGATTAGCTCAGGTTCTATGGGGCTGCCTACCCACAAGATCCCATCCTCATCGCCAGTGTTATATACTGAGATTGAGACAGCGTTTCCAAAACAGTGGTTTCTTTATTCAGCTCAGAACACAGCAAACAGACTCATAGATTGATGCAACTATATACATTTTGAACCAGTGAGGCCACACCTCCTAGCACAGTAATGAACAATTATAATTAAGAGCTTAGGACCAATGGGATTCATTCCCGCCGAAGGTCAGAGTCTTTCCAGATTGGTCCGTTATGCGACAGCGACCAGTCCGACTGCAGGGTTTAGAATACCTGGGAGTCAATGAAGCCTGTGCCTGAAGCTCCAGTTTAGGTTACATAGCATAACACATTTATTTATTTATTTATTTAATTTCTCCCCCGCCCTCCCGCCGAAGCGGCTCAGGGCAGCTTACAAACAATTTAAAACCAACATACAATTTTAAACCAGCAATTACAAGATATAAAATACAATTCCATAAAATTCCAATAAATACAATTAAGCTGAATAAATACAGCGGCATCCTGTAATAAAGTGCTAGTGCGACCCAACTGGTACAGTCAGTTCTTATTGGAACACCTGGCAAAACAGCTTCGTTTTCACAGCTCTACGGAACTGCTGGAGGTCCTGTAGAGCTCTAATCTCATTGGGAAGCTCGTTCCACAGTGTTGACGCTGCCAGGGAGAACGCCCTGGTCCTAGTTACCACCAGCCTGGCATCCCTAGGCCCAGGGGGGCCCAGGCGGTGTTGTGTTCCAGACCGCAGTGCTCTCAAGGGAATGTACGGGGAAAGGCAGTCCCTCAGGTAGGCAGGCCCCTGACCATTAAGGGCTTTAAAGGTCAAAACCAGCACCTTGAAGCAAATCCGGAACGCTACTGGAAGCCAGTGCAACGACTTCAGCACAGGCTGGATGTGCTCCCACCTGGGGAGGCCCATCAACAGCCTGGCTGCCGCGTTTTACACCAGCTACAGCTTCCGGAGTTGCCCCAAGGGCAGCCCCATTTAGAGAGCACTACAGTAGTCTAGCCTCGAGGTGACCATAGCGTGGATCACTGAAGCCAGATCATTGCGTTCGAGGAAGGGGACCAACTGCCTAATCAGCCGAAGGTGGTAAAAGGCTGCCTTGGCAGTGGCTGCTACCTGGGCCTCCATCATCAAGGAAGCATCCAGGAGCACTTCCAAACTCCTGACCCTCGGCGCTGGCACCAACGGCGCCCCACTGAAGGCCGGAAGAGGGACCCCTAACCCCAATCCACTCCAATTCAGGCAAAGGACATCCGTCTTCGTTGGATTCAATTTCAGTCGACTAAGCCTTAGCCATCCCGCCACGTCCTGCAACGCCCGGTCCAGATCTTCCGGGGTAGAGCCAGACTGACCGCCCATCAACAGATAGAGCTGGGTGTCATCTGCATATTGATGACACCCAAGCCCATGCCTCCGGGCAATCTGGGCAAGGGGGCGCATATAGATGTTAAATAGCATTGGGGAGAGCACTGCCCCTTGGGGCACTCCACAAACTAGTGGGTGCCTTCGGGACATCTCCTCCCCAAGCGCCACCCTTTGTTCCCGACCCTGGAGAAAGGAGACAAGCCATTGCAAGGCCAGCCCCCAAATCCCCACATTGGCGAGGCAGTGGGCGAGCAGCTGATGATCAACCATGTCGAACGCCGCCAACAGATCTAACAACAGCAGCACCGCTGCCTTGCCCCGATCCAGATGCCTCCGGGAGGGCATCTGTGAGGGCGACCAGTGCTGTCTCAGTCCCGTGACCCAGGCAGAAGCCAGACTGGAAGGGATCCAGTGTGGAAGTGTCATCCAGAAAGCTCTGCAACACATAAGCAAATACATAACACAGGGTGATTTAAAAATGCCACAAGGGCATTTGGGCCCCCCCCCCCCACATGCCTTTTCAAGTGCTGAAACAGGGTGGGGGACTGGAACTGGCATGCTGTCATGTCTAGTTCTGCTCTGTGGTTGGTCTTTGAATGAGGGCAGACATTAACTGGCCATGCCTCCAATGGCTCTGCCCACTTCCCGAAAGGCCAGGAGGTTGCAGAAGTAGTGGTGGGCACTGTAGAATGCTGAACTGCTGTCATTGTTAGGTTAACCATCCCTGCTGGAGGGCACCTGCTTTGGAGCTTATTAGTAAGCAAGGAAATGCCCCCTTCCAATCCCAGTGATGAGAAATATCCTTGACCACAGTGGCCTTGTAGATCTTTGCTATGTTTTGAGCTGTAAATGACAAATGGGGCGCCATCACATTCTCTTCTCGACCTGTCCTAAGTTATTTTTGAGAGCTGCGGTGACTTTATCAGTGCGTTTCTTTGCTTCATTGGGTGAGTATTGCACTTTGAAGGATTCACATCAGTTACTCTTTATGTGCAAGTTCCTGTTCAAAGAAATATAACAAAATCAGGTGGTATCATAGGGCTTGGCTACAGGCAGTGGATTGTGTAGGGTACATATATTTATGCTAGAGAGTTGGACTATAAGGAAGGCTGAGCACTGAAGAATAGATTCTTTTGAACTATGGTGCTGGAGAAGACTCTTGAGAGTCCCTTGGACTGCAAGAAGATCAAATCAGTCAATCCTAAAAGAAATCAACCCTGACTGTTCCCTGGAAGGCCAGATAATGAAACTGAAGCTCAAATACTTTGGCCACCAAATGAGAAGGGAGCACTCACTGGAGAAGAACCTGATGCTGGGAAAGATTGAAGGTCAAAGAAGACGGAGATGGCAAAGGATGAGATGGTTAGACAATGTCATCGATGCAACGAACAT
>NW_015165293.1:332185-340008 GCF_001447785.1 Gekko japonicus
GGGGACCGCAAAGGACGAGATGGTTACACAGTGTCATAGATGCAACGAACATGAAGTTGAGCAAACTTCAGAGGACGGCGGAAGACCGGAAGGCCTGGCGTGATCTGGTCCGTGGGGTCGCAAAGAGTCGGACTCGACTGTGCGACTGAACAAGAAAAAGTATTTGTGGATACTTCACCAGATCCATAAATTTGTATCTTCTTCAGTCGGGGTGCCTATAACATGCATGATTATGAAGACAACTTATAGCAACTGAGGTCAAAATTTCGTAAAATGTCAGAAGTTCAATCAGTAACATGAAAAACACAAAACCCGCACGGGAGGAGCACAGCGCACATCCGGGTAGGTCGCCAATCTCTCTCCTGTGTTACGGCGGCGCTTTACCGTATCGACTAGACAAGACGCGCAGCAGCATCCTGGTTGAGGAACAAACGGATTGTGAGCTGAGCGTCCGTTGCGAAAGAGCTTGTCCGTGGCTAGCACGGAATCTGCGCCTGCGCCTTCGGGTGAGGGCAGGGCGGCGGCGGATCTCGCTGCCTCTCGCGGGCCTTGGCGCCGGCACAGGTTGATCCGGGCCCTGTAGCGCTGCCGGCCGGCTTGGGCTGTTCGTCAGGGGTCCATGGCGGAACCGGCCGTGACATTACGGGGCCCTGCGAGGCAGTCGGAGACGGAGGTGCTAGCAGCGAAGGAAGCGGAGACGGCCATGGAACGGCATCAGAAGCTAACTGCAGGTGGGAGACGACGGCCGCGGCGGGAGGATTGGTGTGGGTCAGAGACCGGATAGGGAGAGAGAAGGGCAAAGGGGGATTTGTATTATAAGGAGGAAGGTTGAATCGGAGCAGAATGGGCATGCTTCATTCTTGCACCGCATTCCTTTGCATGTTCACTCTGTAATGAACCCTGCTGGTTTAAGTGGGGTTCAAGGTAAAGGTCCCCTTGCTCGAAAGCCAGTCGAATCCGACTCTAGGGTTGCAGTGGTCATCTCCGTTTCCAAGCCGAAGAGCCAGCGCTGTCCGAAGACATTTCCGTGGTCATGGGGCCGACATGACTAAACACCAAGGCGCACGGAACGCTGTTACCTGAAGTGGTACCTATTTATCTACTTGCAATTTCTTGCTTTCGAACTGCTAGGTTGGCAGGAGCTGGAACTAAAGATGGGAGCTCACTCCATCTTGCGGCACCCGGGTCTTGAACTGCTGAACTACCGACTTTCCACAGCCTGCAGTTCAGCGTCTTAACCACTTGAGCCACCGCAGCTCATAAGTGGGGTTAATACCGCGTAAATGTGTGATGCGACTGAGTTCAGCTCTGCCTGGAAGTCACACCCGGTGCCTTAGAAGTCTTTTCGTCATGCATGATACGGTTGATAGGCACTCTGCTTATGCTCAAGGGGACTCTCAGTTTTACACATTTCAAACAGAGCTCTGATTGTTAAAATTATGTTCTGGGACTGAGGCCTGGTCTGTGTTGATGTGGGTGGATATGTGACCATTCATAGGGTTAAATTTCAAAATGGGTTGAAGTCCCCATTTGCTTGTCTTCTGATTTCCTTCTGAGAACTCTCCTCCTAACTCAAGCAGCGTTTTGAGTATTTTTAAAAATTTATTTCATATATAAAAAGGTAAAGGTTCCCTTGCTCGAAAGCCAGCCAAATCCGACTCTAGGGTTGCAGTGCTCATCTCCGTTTCAAATATATTTCAAAGTTCAAATTTCATATATACCTCCCAATTATTTCCAATGGGGACGCAGAGCAGCTTACATCATTTTCCTCTCCTCCATGGTATCCTCACAACAACCATGTGAGATTGGTTAGGCCAGGGGTGTCGAACTCATTTGTTATGAGGGCCAGATCTGACATAAATGAGACTTTGTTGGGCTGGGCCATGTGTGTCATAAAATGTAATGCCAGGTAGCAGAGATATACACTTTATAAAGGACACAAACACAAAGGGTTTTTCTAACTTTAAAACATGCTTAAAACATTAGCACTCTTGCAATATTTTGTTTATTTAACAGTGTCTAATAACTGACACCTCTTGCTCTGAATTATTGCATCAAAATGTGCTGTTGTAATCTTGAGTATGCTGTTCAGCTGTATATCTGTAAGCTGCAAACCTATGATGACGCATCAGGAGCAGCAGAACTGGAAGAAGAAGCAGAAGACAGTCAGTTCCACTGTGGGCCTTGTAGAAGCCCTCCGGGGGCCTGATCCGGCCCCCCAGGCCGTGTGTTTGACACCCTGGGTTAGGCTGGGAGTGTGTGGTTGGCCCAAAGTCACCCAGCAAGCTTCCATAACAGAGTGGGGTTTTGAACCTGCGTCTCCCAGATACTAGTCCCATACTGAGCGCTATACCATATTGGGTCTTTGGTAAGGAATGTGCACTTACAAATGAGTGAAGGTTACTGTTTAGCTGTTGGGACTGACAAGGTCATTTGAAGTCAGCAACCTAGTTTTTTGCTTAGTGCAAAAAAATAATTCACTGCTTGTTGGTAGCTGCCTGCTACGGGTTAAATGTTGTTAAATCACTCAGTTGAAGTGGTCCAGGTGGAACAGTTCCCACTGACCTTGGTGGGTGGGAACCACGCACAGGTAAACTCTGTATTTACGATTGACTCATTAAACTCAATAAATCAATCAACTGCATCTTCCTGAAGAAGCTTACATTTATGGGCTATTTAGAGGTGTCAGACTCATTTGTTACAAGGGCTGGATCTGACATAAATGTCAATTTGTTGGGCCGGGCAAGTGTGCCATAAAATGTAATGCCAGGTACCAGAAATACAAACTTTATAAAGGACAGCAGCTGGTAAGCTCTGAGTTGGTGTGTCCTCACTGCAAGGCCCATTGGGCTGGGGGGCAAACCATTCCCCAGCCGGCTTCCACCACCAATGCTGTGAGCCCAGGCACCAGGGTAAAAACATGAAGCAGCTGGGTGTTGCAAGCTCCCCCTGCCTCTGAGCCATCACGGAAGGGGACTGGGAAGATGTTGAACTAATCCTCCCTCCCCACCTGTGGGACCCAGGCCAAGCAAAGCCTAATGAGCCGAAGATGCCCATGTGGCAGTGTCCACCTCTGCCCAAGGCCTCTAGGCAATCCACGGTGGGGTGATGCTTGAGGTTCAAGCAAGAGATCGTTGGTAAGCCATGCCACCCTTCATGTGGTGGCAGCTGCCCCAGGCCGAAGGCTGCTGGGAATCAGATGGGGGAGCGGGCACCACACACACAAGGCCATGCATGTGGCAGAGGCCCCAGGCCACTAAGTGATCAGTACAGATGGAGATCGCTGGCACTGCCCCCCGCGCAGCGGCAGCCGCCTACAGTTGAAGGCCATTGGGGGAGGGAGGTCTGGCCGCCAAGTTGTATGCTTGATGGCAAGACTAGGCCACTGATGTGTGAAAGAAACGGCTGAAGAATGCCCCCCATGGGCCAAAGCAAAGCCGCTGCATGGGTGAGGGGCTAAATACAGCACCAGCAGGTCCCAGCAGGGAATCATCTGTACACTACCACATGCAAATGCCGATCCCTGCAGCCATCCGGAACAGCATCCCTGGAGCTGCAGGCCAAGCAGAGAGGTGTGCAGCCTCTCCATGTAAACCTGAACCAGATTAATACAGCCACGACAGCTCCCCACTTACTGGTGAGGCTGCCACTGAAGCAAAGGGGTTCAATTTGACTGCTGCAGATGAGGTGGTTCTGCCATGCTGAAGCCACAGTCGGAGTGGCTCCGCTCACTCACCCCACTGAACAGCCTCCTGTTCCCTCCATCATACCGGTTGCTTGCAGGCTGGATAAGAGCCCTGGGCAGGCCGGTTCCAGCTCCGAGGCCTTATGTTTGACACCCCGGGACTAGACTGGATCCCATTGTGGAGTCTGAACAGAAAATCCTGCGAGGGATGCCCGAGGTCAAAGTTCAGACTTCCCAGGTCAAAGTTCGAATTCCCACAGAGACACTCTCGCCGGGAGAATTGGCAAGCAGGACATATTCTTTGCTGAGTCTGCATGAGCCTGCACAATGAATTACTAAGAACACAGTCTTTGCAACATTCGGGAAAAGATGAGCTATGAGAAAAGAACATTCTGTGAACTACACTGTACTTTTTAGCTTACAAAGTCTTTTGCTCTGATTGTAACAAACTTGACTGAGCCTTCTTGATTCTAATAAAATGCTGCTGTGAGAGAGCCTGTCAGCTCAGAGAGAAACTCAGAGAGACAGTCTTGGTACAGAGAGAGACGAGAGACAGAGCTGTTCTGCAGCTTCAAGAAATCTCTTGTGTGGTGTCGTGATTTGAACCCTGGTAAAAGTCAACATCCCATCACTATTTTTTCCAGACATCTTAAGGTGGGCATCTATGACGCCCCCATCCACTTCCCTCCCTCAGAGGCAAGATTTTCCCACCATTTTTCATTCCATTTTGTGACTGAGCCACCCTAGTTGTTTGTTTTCTTCTTTCTTGAAGAATTGTGGCTGTCCCAACCTTGTTACAGTATAACATTCTGTCTGTTTGCTCAGCTCAGGAACCTGAGGGAAGGAATGGGAGCCCCCTTTCACTGACACGACTTAAATGACACCCAAGACGTTTTTATATTCCAAATGAAAAAATATTCAACATAGAGGGTAATGGTCAGATGAAATCAGGGGTAAAATTTCTGAGGTAACTCAATATAGATAACTCTGAGGTAAAATCAGTACATGCACAGACTTTTGTTCTTATGTTTCAGGCTAATGAGAATTTCTTTGAATATTTTCTGACTTTTTGGTTTCCAGAAGGCTGGTGCACCCTTTAGAATACCCAAACTCTTCTCTTTTTAAAAATATAATTTTATTTTAAACTTTTTGAGGGAATACAGAATTAAAAAAGGGCCCAAAACCCTTCTCTTGAAGCAGCAGTACTCATCTTGAGTTTTAAACTGACTCTTAAGGTCTCTAAAGGCCATTTCTAACCGCACCAGACCAGGAATCTCTGCACTCTTCAGAGCTAACTCCCTGTTTGACTGGGTAGGGAAATACTCCTCTCACTAGAAGTTCTACCCCCTTTCCTTGGCTTGAATGGGAGTCTCCATCTAACTACCCACTGGTCCTTGCCAACTTTCCGCAGTTCTCCTGTCTAACTGCTCTTGGTCAGGGCTAAATTTCGAATGAATTCTCCTCCTCAGCATTCAGCTCTAAAGTGTCTCTGCTCAGCTGATGCTATCCAATCAGATCTCTCGAAACAGCCTGTCACAAGGCTTTCTGTTTCTGTGAAGAATTAACCCTTCACAGACCTTCAGCTGTTTGTACAGCACTTCTAAACTTTTAAAAAGTGCAGTCCATCACAGCATTCTTTTTACATGTAAGCGCAACCTCTTGGCCAGTGTTATTCTCACAGACCTTGGATGCATGCAAGTCAAATGACAGCATCTCCAGTGCAAATAAATAAATAAATAAATCCAGAGCTGCTTGCAAACAAAATAAAGGGGGGGGGGTTGGATGGTCATCATGGAATGAAATTGCCATGAGATGTAAAGAGAGAGACTGGGTTGGGAAGCCTAACGTTCATGGGTAGGGAAATACTCCTCTCACTAGAAGTTCTACCCCCTTTCCTTGGCCCGAATGGGAGTCTCCATCTAACTACCCATTGGTCCTTGCCAACTTTTCGCAGTTCTCCTGTCTAACTGCTCTTGGTCAGGGCTATAATTCTCCTCCTCAGCATTCAGCTCTAAAGTCGCTCTGCTCAGCTGATGCTATCCAATCAGATCTCTTGGAACAGCCTGTCACTCAAGGCTTTCTGTTTCTGTGAAGAATTAACCCTTCACAGACCTTCAGCTGTTTGTACAGCACTTCTAAACTTTTAAAAAGTGCAGTCCATCACAGCATTCTTTTTACATGTAAGCGCAACCTCTTGGCCAGACCTTGGATGCATGTAAGTCAAATGACAGCATCTCCAGTGCAAAAAAAATAAATAAAAAAATTCAGTGCTGCTTGCAAACAAAATAAAAGGGGAGGTGGATGTACAGCATGGAATGAAATTGACATGAGATGTAAAGAGAGAGACTGGGATGGGAAGCCTAAAGTTCTGAAAACATTTTTCCGTTTAATTCTTTAGTGAAGAAAGTTGGGGGGGACACCATTTTGGCAGTTTCTGGAAGCCTAACATTAAAATGGCGGCTGAGCCAAATGGACCTTCTGCAAACCACTACATTTAAGAATCAGTTGGGATTGATCCATTTGGAGGAAAGAGAGCAACTGGCACAGGAGAGGCTTTAAAAAACTGCCAAGGTCGCGACCAGTGTGCAAGATCAAGTTAGAGAATCACAAAGAGGAAACCACACAGATTTGCAAGGAAGGGCAGGAAATTAGCGTTATTGTACAGCTGTGCTAGGGCATTGGTGAAAATACATTTTAAAAAAAAATTAGTGGCACAAGACTAAAAAAGCTCTCCAGAGCTTCTGCCAGAGTACTCCTCACCCATACAAATTACAGCCCTGTGCAAAGCGTGGTGGAGTTGCAGCTGACTTTCCACAGGCACGCACACACACAGATGTGGCCAATAATCAAAGTTTGCAGTGCCAGTGTCATTGGGCTCTACCATGCATTCTGTACACTCAATGTGTTCCTACATATTATGAGATCGTGTGACTTTCCCCCATTTTTCACAGTGGCCGATAACCCAGCAGAGAATCCACTACTGCTTGGCAATCTGGAAAACGGCTTTGCAACTGCTTGTCAGTTTCAAAAAAATAGTCTTGTCAGTTTTAACAGTTTAACAGTTTTCCCCGCTTTGCCTGCCTTGCTTTGTGTTCCCTTTCATTCACTGAACTAATGCTAAAATGCACGTGCAAAACCTGACCCATGAGAATTTAAATGGAAGGTGCTTGCTGGACACTACTGCACAGCTGCAATAGGGTAATTTGCACATGAACTTTGATCCAAAGGAGCTTTTGTGGAGACTTGTTTTTTGGGGCAAAGAAACCAGAATTAGCAACATACTTTCCTGCAAATTTTGTTTTACGCCTGAAATATTAATACCTCAGATTCATCATTCAGGAAGTATTTCTGAGGTACTTATATGCATTTTTTTAAAAAAAACTGGCTCACTTCTCATAGATAAATTTGTTAACTCTGAATATAATTTTCCCCTGTGGCAGTTGAAAGGTGCTAATTTTAACGGAAGGAATGAAAACGGAGGAGTTAGAAGCTGTGAAAATGGTGTCCCTTTTGCTAGACAACGAAAAAAGGAATAAAACTTTGAAAGTGTGTTTGATAACGGCTCTGATTTTTAAGGCTAACATCAGCACTTAAAAAAAAAACCTATCTGGAAGTTTCATCATCTCTCTGCTGTTTCTGCCAGCTCATGACCATGAGATGTCACAAGAGGGAATATGCTCTGCTCATTGTGCAGTTATGGCACTAGCAGCTGCAGTAAACACGCTGCGATTATTACTGCTCTCCAGTGGGTAAACTATCCAGTTTGCCCTATGATATGTCATGCAACTACCTGGCTGACAGAAATGGCCATTGTGTCTTGGTAAGCAACAGCAGGCTTCTAACACCTGTCAGTGGAGGCAACAGGCTGCGATATACTTCCCTCCCCCTTGCTTTCCACCTCTAAAGGTAAAGGTTCCCTTGCTCGAAAGCCAGTCGAATCCGACTCTAGGCTTGCGGTGCTCATCTCCGTTTCATAGCCGAAGAGCCAGCGCCATCCGAAGACATTTCCGTGGTCATGTGGCCGGCATGACTAAACACCAAGGCGCACAGAACGCTGTTACCTTCCCACCGAAGTGGTACCTATTTATCTACTTGCAATTTCTTGCTTTCAAACTGCTATGTTGGCAGGAGCTGGAAC
>NW_015165293.1:341519-352722 GCF_001447785.1 Gekko japonicus
CCCCTATATAAATCAATGGTGCAACCTCATTTGGAATACTGTGTGCAGTTCTGGTCACCACACCTTAAAAAGGATATTATAGCTTTGGAAAAAATGCAGAAAAGGGAAACTTGAATGATAAAAGGGTTGGAACACTTTCCCTATGAGGAAAGGTTAAAGCGCTTAGGGCTCTTTAGCTTGGAGAAACGACGACTGAGAGGAGACATGATTGAGGTTTATAAGATTATGCATGGGATAGAGCAGGTAGAGAAAGACCCAGAATTTATTTGGTTCCATTATACCTTATTCTGACTGTCCCCATAGGGTATAATGGAGAATTTCACTGTCCAAGTTGTACTGCAGTGACAGCGCAACTTAGCAAGTGAACCGAAGGCATTTAAACTTTAAATACGTTCAGTTTGCTTTACTGAGTCACGCAGCAGTGGCACAACTCAGCCAGTGAACTGAATACATTTAGCCGCACCTGAATAAAAGCAGATAAAAGCTGATATTACTATAAAAGCATGGCTATTTTGGTAGCTGAATATAGATCTCTGATCCGTATTCGGCTGAATAAACCCCTGAAAAATACTGTTAGGGTATTTTTCAGGTATTCGGCTCAGTATATACCGAGTGCACACCTTTATCATACACTATAAGATCAGAGGTCAAACTAACCACTGATTAGTATTTGGTAGAACTGAACTTCCCAGCCCTGCTGGGAACCACTTCTGCAGAGACTTCCTTTCAAACTTTTGCCATTACTCTAGCAAATATCACTTGTATCAGGTACCCCTGCCCTGCAAATATAAACCAAGTTGAAATTAATATGACTGTTTCAGCTGTCAGAGGTTTGCCACAAAAGGAGTTGTATTTTTGTGAAAGTGTTCAAAATTCTTTGTTGGAGAACTTTGTCCTCTTTCTCTCTCCATAGACCTAGAGGTTTCCTAAGCTGCTTGATAAGGAGCACTGACAGTTCAGCGGACCTGAAACTGGTTTGCATTTTTGTAGCACAGCCATGTCTATGGACTCCGCCTTTGACCTTGCTAAGAGTTCTTTCTGCCTCCTAAGAGTTCCATAAATTTCCCCCCAATATTAGTTCTGTAGGTAATTTGAGGCATTCATTCTTAAATGGCCTGTTAGTCATTTCAGCTTTTAAAAAGGCCTAGTGCTAATGGATCCTTGTCAGTTGTCTTCAGTATTTCCTCCTTTTTAAATCTCTGTATTTGCTACATCTGTTTTCCTTTTATTCTGACACATTTCTACAATATTTAGTGCCTAGTGTGCTTGATTAGCGCCTTTTTAGTTAGTACTTGTAAGACCATATGCTGTGAGGCATCATCATTCAGGAAGGAGACGGATAAATGGGATGGGGGATACTAAACAGTTGGAAAAAGACCGAGTAAGTTGAACGTCTGGGAAAGTCTCCAACCT
Source organism: Gekko japonicus (assembly GCF_001447785.1). Lineage (NCBI taxonomy): Eukaryota > Metazoa > Chordata > Lepidosauria > Squamata > Gekkonidae > Gekko > Gekko japonicus. The sequence continues at coordinate 342,933 of NW_015165293.1, forward strand.
GTCAGCTCAGTGCAATAATAAAATGGGAATTTCTTTCCTTGAAGGGCTTTGAAAGAGAGATTGGAGAAGCAGCTCTCTGGGGTGTTTTATGTAGTGGATTTCCTACCATGAAGCTAGATGACCCTCTAGATTTTTGTACAAAGTTTCCTCTGCCACGTTATAGTCTCTGCTATGCTCCCCTGCTATGTCTGTTTTTCCTCTGTATTCTTTTTATTTTGGGGGTTCACAGTTCCCTTTAAAGTTCTTTTTATAATGCCTTCCTTAAGAATTAATCTGGGATCTTGCACTTCTTGACCTATCTTGTCCAGAATTATTTTAGGCCTTTAATCCTTCCTTTTGTTGTAAATTATTGCGAAGTTTCTCACTTTCTACCTGCCTACTGTTTCTCACGCCCTTTTTTGGTTTGGTGTAGCGTGGACTCTAATCTGGGAGAACCGAGTTTGATTCCCCACTCCTCCACTTGCACCTGCTGGATGACCTTGGGCAAGCCATAGTTCTGGTACAGCTGTTCTTGAAAAAGAGCAGTTTCTGTCAGAGCTCTCTCAGCCCCACCTACCTCACAGGGTGTCTGTTGTGGGGAGGATAGGGGAAAGGAGTTTGTAAGCTGCTCTGAGACACCTTTGGGTAGTGAAGGGCGGGGTATAAATCCAATCTCCTCTTCTCTTCTTCTTCTTCTTCACCTTTGAAGCCCGGGTAAAATCAGGAACATAAGAGGTGCAGTTTTGTAGACTCCCTTGGGTAGTGAAGGGCGGGGTATAAATCCAATCTCGTCCTCCTCCTCTTCTTCTTCTTGATGGTCTGTTCTTTGAGCTGCTTCACTTCTTTGTGGTGTTGTAGTTGATCCCTTCAATCTTTCACTGTGTCTTTGTCTGCAAGTGCACGGATATAGTCCCTTGCTTGGAGCAATCTTATCCATACTTTTTGGAAATAGAAATTATTTTTGGTTAAACATGTACAAGATTAGGCGGTTCTGTTCTAGCTTGCTCTCTTTAAACTTTTTATCCACTACATTTTCAAACCAGACAACCTGCTTATTCAGAGTTAAATGCTACAAATGACTCTTGTTGAAAACAGAACTGCTCCATTGGCTACCATGAGCCGTTAAAATCCTTGAGCGGCTATTTGAGTTTACGTTCATATTTATGTTCATTTTGAATGATGACTTTGAGTTTAATGTTGGAGGGGTGAGAGGAGGGAGGTTAGAAATGTTGATCATCTAAAATTGCTTGTGAATTTTTGCTGACGTGCCTCTAAACCTGAAAGATTTGCAAAGCTATGTCCCGATGAACTTACTAGTTACACATAGTGGGAGGAGCATGACTTTGAAAATGTAACATGCGTGGACAGTTCATCAGTATACACATCGCATCTCTTAATAACCTCTTGATTCAGGTCTCCATGCATTAGAGCTTCCGTGGATAGCCAGTATGCAGATGGGACATTAATGGATTCTCTTGGACCAAGGGATGGAGCAGATATTATGAGCAGGGCATCTGTGACCTTCTTCCCATCACAAGTTCATAAGCTTGTTCAAACTGCCCCTTAACTTTAGGGTCATGATGCAGCATATGTCTTTGTTAGTTTTTTGCTTGGTGAAAGTCTTATCTTTATATTTTGGTAACTTCTTTCTTTCCTTGTTTTGCATACAGGGAGGAGAGAGAATGTATAAAGGTCCCCAGAGACATGGATGATGCTAAAGCCTTGGGAAAAGTGCTCTCTAAATATAAGGATACCTTCTATGTACAAGTACTAGTAGCCTATTTTGCTACCTATGTTTTGTATCCTTCTTTATATGAAAAATGTACATCATTTCATGAAATATGGTGTGAAATGGTTTTTCTAGATACTTTTATGCCTGCATGTTGATAGTAGCCCCCGGTTCCTGAGTCAAAGCACATATTTGATCAAATACAGCTGGCTTATACTAATAGAGCAATCCTGAGTGGGGGGCGAATCAGAATAGGGAGTCGACTGACCCCCAACACCAGCGTAATTCCGATACACGCCGGTGTAAGGGGTATTGATGCCAGTGGAGGGCACGAGTAGCACTGTGCACTTGCATCGGCATGGCTGCACTGTGGCTGCACACCAGCAGAGTAATGGTGTGAACCCCAGCTCCAGCGGAAATGTGGGTGTTTCAGGGGGCATGGCGCCAGCCAGCCAGTTGGCTCCCAAAGCATTTTCAGAATCAGAACGCACCCCAGAACAGGTGCAAAATTGTGCTGGCAAAAATGGTGGCGCAGCCCATTGGTGGCCATGGTAACTCCCGTTTCACTTCCCCCTCACTCAGCTGTGGCCACGCCCTCAGGTACCCAAGCAGCTCAGGATATTGACCAGGTGTGCACTCAGTCAGCACACACCCCACGCCATCCCCGCTCCTCTCCGGCACCTAATGATGGCCCGCCCTGCCCTGCCCTACAAATGGTTCCAGGAGTTTGCCCCACAACTCCAGAGGTAGGGTGTGTTGCACAGGATGTTGTCTGAGAGCTCCCTACTGTGCAGACTTAGAGCTACTGCACACACACCTCGGTGGCAGGATAGGAGCCGAAACCCAACCACGTGCCCTCCCTATACCAGAAGCTGGGCCTCAGGAACACATGGACACAGCCTCCTGGCATCCAGCCTCCTACCCACGCCCATTGGGGAGACACCCCTAGCACCAAAGGACCCAAGTGGTGATCCAGGCAGCAGTACTGCGATCCTAGCCTTACCACTCAGGTGTCCTCCAATAAAGGTCATCCATTGTGTCCATCCCAGGTGCTGTTATTGTGGACAGTGGGAGGGGGGGAAGCACATGGGGAGTGCCACACAAGCCACATGATCATCACAGACAAAAGTCCAGTGGGGGACCCGTCCTGACAATAATGCTGCTACGGCAGCAGACACAGATGGGTGAGACGGAAAGGCAACGCGTCGCCGCCTTCTACGCAGCCAAAAGCACACACCACAAACCCAAAAGCTGCAGGACTGCCCCATGAGCCATCTTGGATCAGCCAGGGCAGCCCTAGGGGAGATGCAGGGCTCTTTTTGTAGATAAAGCCCAGCAGGAACTCATTAGCATAATAGGCCACACCCAACAGCAGAAACTCATTAGCATATTAGGCCACACCCATGACAGCACAGCTCATTGGCCCCCCATGTTACCAGAAGTGTGCTCTTCCAGCCACACCCACCTTTTGCTTCTTATTCTGCTTACCTTGTTTGTTGTCAAAACCCAGGGCTTTTTTGTAGCAGGAACTCCTTTGCATGTTAGGCCACACACCCCCTAATGTAGCCAATCCTAATGAGTTTCTTCTGTTGGGTGTGGCCTATTATGCTAATGAGTTCCTGCTAGGCATGGCCAACTTGGAAGCCAGCCGGAACTCCGTTCCTGTGCGTTCCTGCCCAAAAATAGCCCTGGGGAGATGTACTGCCACAGCAGTGAGCACAGATGCAAATGCCATGGGTGCGCACTAATTGATCAGTCCTGGTGGTGGTCCCTGGGCCTGTGGGGCTAGCAAGGGCTGATGATCCATGCAGGAACCACTGTGCAAATGATGCTGTTGCTTAAGGGGCTGCCACCTTATTGAGTCTTCTCAGGTTGCATTCCGCAGAGATGGTCAGTTTCACAGAGCAGTTCCCTATGGAGGCCTGCTTGGCCCACCTGGGTCCAGGCTGCTCCAGGGATATTTGCCTATGCAAATATGGCGCTTGGACGGCACATAACAGCATCTGCTAGGCAAAAATGAAGGACAACCACAGTTGATATGTGCCTGATGGCTTCCCTTCCTGACAGCTATATGTGCCAAGCCAGGTCCCAGCCATCTGAAACTGTCCTGGGACCCAGCGCCCACAGAGCTAGGAGCCTCTGCCTGCCTTTGGGTGGATGCTGGGGGCCTACACTGTGGGGTGATTGGCCATCTGTACAGATGTGTGGTCCTTCCACGAACGCCCTCCCTTCCATAGTGCCTGTGGAAAGTACACCTCAGTCTCCGGCCTGGGGTGCAACTTAAGCATGGCACGATCGTCTCACCTGGTGGAACTTCTTCGCTCTGTAGTCGCTATCGTCCCTTCCCCTGTTCAAGTGACCAAACCATTTTGAAAAACAGATTGGGTGACAAGGAGGAGGCTTCCCTTGGCTGCAGCTACGGGGGACCAAAGTGCGCAGTGTGGCGTGGAAGCATCCCTGTACTGTTGACACCCCCTTCGGAGCTCAGAGGCTCATAGGGCTGCCACAGATGGGCCATGGGAATATGACTGTCGTTTCTGGCGAGCCCTGGACCTGGCCAACTGTTGCTGCCACAGCCCATCTTGTCCACCCTTTCCTCCATGTGCGCGGCAGCCAAGCAGGAGTGGCTGGAGAACCACTGTGAGTGGCAGGACGTCTTTGGCGGGGGCCGGCAATAGTTGGGGGGACTGGCAGCCAGTGTTCCCTCTAAGCTGAGTTAGTGTGAGCTAGCTCACAGTTTTTTAGTCTCCAGCTCACAAATTTTTGTCCTAGCTCAGGAAGAATGGCTCCAGAGCAAACTAATTTATGCAGTAGCCAAATCGCTCTCTCACAACTTTAATGCCAGTAGCTCACAAAGTAGAATTTTTGCTCACAAGACTCCACAGCTTAGAGGGAACATTGCTGGCAGCATCTGTAAATGGCAGCTGCTGGGCGCCTGGAGAGACGTCTTGCTATTGCAAGGGACGCTGGCGTGGGACAGGAATGCATTGAGAGGCTACTGGGGGAATGTCCCCAACCCCTCTTAGCTTTAATTTACTTCATAAAATCAAGATGATACTGAACCCATATCATAGTTAACTCTCCACGCAGGGAGGTCCTGGCCAACTGTCTTCATTTGAATGGAATAGAATCTGTCTCCGTCAACACAATTAATTAATATTCTGTATCTTAAGGGATTAAATGCCATAGGAGTGAATAACTGAGCTAAATCTGTAAGTGATCAGGAATTAAGAAGGAAATTAACGATTTAGTTTAGTGCTATATATCAAAGCTGTTAAAACACTGCATGCATGAAGTCCATAGAAATGAGGATTCAGGAGACTTTTTACTCTCTCATGTAGCAGATATTGGTATGCTGCAAAGCCTACTTTTGAGAGAGAAATTTCAACACCTAGCCTGCTTGTTAAATCAAGCAGCTTTATTTTTATTTGTGTGTTCTCCTGTGGGGGATATATGGTAATTTGTTATGGCTGTTAAAACACTTCGGTAAAAATGAGCTATTGACTTAATGATCTATTGATAATTTCAAAGTTGGGGGCGTGTTGTGATTAGTCTGCCTGAGCAGTTTTTAGAAATTAAAATCAGGGCTATTGAACCGCCGTTCAGTTTCAATTTATGCTACAAAACACACTTCCCTGCAACTATATTCATAGAATTTAACAGAGAGACAGACAGAGAGCTGAGATTTAGTATTGATTAACAAGTGTGAAACCATATTGGTATTGCTGATTAAAAGAACAGAACAGCATACTCCAATTCTACATTTTCTAAAGCGGATGGTGACAGTCTTCTCAACAGTCATGTTGTGGTGTTTAAAAAACACACCCTTAAATCATGCTCAAACAACCGACTGTACATTCCATTGAGTACATTGATGAACACAATTAAGCTGCTGCTCCTTGCTGAATGGGCATGGAGCAATCCTGTGTTACCCACTGAGAGTATACTAAATAGGTGGCTACAGCCAGTTATTGCTCTGAGAAATGTACAGGTATGTTACAAGTGTTCCCACACTTCTCAGTTATGTGTGTATGTACATCTTAGGTGTACCCTCAAAAGGAAAAGATAAATTCTTTAAGGAGATATTAGGGTGCTGTTTGCCTAAACAGTATAGGCAGTACTCCAGATAGTAAGGTTCCATTCACAGGTTCCAAACAAAACCAAGTTTGTTCCTTATGGTGGGAACCTGCTGAATTTTCAGGCTTGTATGCTCCCTCCCTTTTGTGAAATCAGAAAACTTCAGCTACCTCCAATTAGTTGTGATGGCTTCACGGGTAATTGGTGATAAAGACTTCCCTCTTCTATCTGTGTATGTGGCATGAGGAAGTGAGGACTGTTCACTAGGGGTTTTGCCCGTCAAGAACAACTGAACTACTTGTGCAGTCTGAATTGTGCCCAGCTTTCAGTTGCTTTGTGCTGGTAATACTTTTAAGATTACAATCTTATTTTATTTTTTACAAATTATGTATTTTGGGGAAATCACTTTGAATTCTTGTTTTTATAAATGCTGAGTAATTTGATCCTTAACTAAAAATAATCTAGCCTACAGACGTTTGCTATTCCTGGGTCTATATTTCTGAGTATACTCTCGGGATTTCTCTATCCATTCCCCCTAGCTCTGTTTCTTGTCTGCTTGGTAAGTATTGCAGCTGAGGATGCGTTTTTTTCATTCCAAATGTTTATTAATGGTATTTGATCTGTTGTGCAGAGACAATTGTGAATACTTAAAGGTAAAGGTAAAGGTTCCCTTGCTCGAAAGCCAGTCGAATCCGACTCTAGGGTTGCGGTGCTCATCTCCGTTTCACAGCCGAAGAGCCAGCGCTGTCCGAAGATTTTTCCGTGGTCATGTGGCCGGCATGACTAAACCAAGGTGCACGGAACGCTGTTACCTTCCCACCGAACTGGTACCTATTTATCTACTTGCAATTTCTTGCTTTCGAACTGCTAGGTTGGCAGGAGCTGGAACTAGAGACGGGAGCTCACCCCGTCTTGCGGCACCCGGGTCTTGAACTGCTGAACTACTGACCTTCCACAGCCTGCAGTTCAGCGTCTTAACCACTTGAGCCACCGCAGCTCCACTGTGAATACTTACAAAGCCGAAAATCTGACTTGTAACAGTTATTAAAGTGATGTACAGAGAAGTTCTCTATTTAATGGGTGTCTAGCTAGATAGACAGTGATCCTAGGTTTATATTTAGATGACAAGGTGACAAGTACTAATAACTGAGATGTAAAAACAGGGCTGGTTTCGTTCCCAAGTGGGATCCTAAAAGGATCCTAAAAAGGAATAAAACATGTAGTAGAAATGCAATATTTAATAGTAAAGGCAATGCACTGTCAGAACAACTGAGGTTTTCTCTTGACATGAATGGATGGGGTTGTTGTTGTTGTTATTAAAATTTATAGATCGCCCTTCCCCGAGGAGCTCAGGGTAGTGCACAACAGGTTACAATGTACAATAATAAATTAATTACACTATCAAGAGCTGGGAGTTGGCAGCCCAAACTCAGATCACCCCCTCCGAGCCACAGGACCTCAATTTTTGATGGATTCAGTCTCAACCATCTCTGCTTCAACCATCCATCCACAGTCTCCAATCCCGCAGCCAAATTAGAAGGGGTGGCAGCTGGCCGGCTGCCCGTCATAGGTACACCTTGGTGTCATCAATATACTGGTGACAACCCAGTCCGAAATTCTGCACCAGCTGGGCAAGAGGGCGCATATAGATATTAAGCTACGTAGGAGAGAGGATGGCCCCTTGAGAGGGACCCCATACACCAAAGGGTGTCGGGACCTATGTTCCTTCTAAGCCGTGGAGTCTTGTGAGCAAAAATTCTACTTTGTGAGCTACTGGCATTATAGTTGTGAGCCAGTGATTTGGCTAATGCATAAGTTGGTTTGCTCTGGAGCCCTCTTTCCTGAGCAAAGACAGAAATGTGTGAGCTGGAGGCTAGAAAACTGTGAGCTAGCTCACACTAACTCATCTTAGAGGGAACACTGGTCAGGACAATACCCTCTCTCCAAGCACTGCTCTCTGTCCCTGACCTTGGAGAAATGAAATAAGCCACTTCAAGGCTACTCCATGAACTCCTTCATCGGCAAGGTGGTAGGCCAACAAGTTGTGGTCGATGATGTTGAACGCTGCCGTCAGATTCAAAAAATGCAGCAGTGCCGACCCGCCTCGATCCAGCTACTTGCAGAGATCATCTGTGAGGGCGACCAGCACTGTCTCTGTCCCATGGCCGGAAGCCAGACTGGAATGGGTCTAGGGCCAATGTGTCCTCCAAGACACCCCAGAGCTGCTAGGCCACCGCTCTCTCAATCACCTTGCCCAGGAATGAGAGATAACTGGGTGGCAATTGGCAGGATCCAATTGGCAAGGATTCAAAGTTAGTGGGCCAGAGTTTCAGACAGGGATTACTTTCTGGGGTGCTGAATTATTTAGTAATCTAATATAGGCCGCTGATGCTTTGCAAAAATACAACTTTCTGATTAGTACTGATAAATTACAATGGGAGAAGATTTTTTAAAATTGAAGTTCCCTATAGGCAGACTGAAGGGGCACTGTTTTAAGAGGGAGTATTGTTTTTCGAATGTATAGCTCTGCCCTTTACTACAGCATTTTAAAAATAAGTATTGTTACCACATCTTAATTATACTCAGGATGGTTACAGAAGGATATTGAGAGCATACAACGAACCCTGCTGGATCAGACCAGTGATTGATCTAGTCCAGCATCTGTCACAAAAAGTGGCCAACCAGTTACTGTGGAGGACCAACAACAGGACATAGTGGCCAAGGCCTTCTCCTGATGTTGCCTTCTGGTGCTGATATTCAGAAATTTACTGCCTCTGAATGTGGAGGGTCCCTTTAGTTACCATGGCTTAGTAGCCGCTGATAGATCTAACCTCCATGAATCTGTCTAATCCCCTTTTAAAGCTGCCTATGCCTGTGGCTATCATTTAATTAATTTCATTTGTTTAAAAAAACTAAGTGGTTTGAGGAATAGAACTGTACCATTCAGTGGGGTTCTTCAGATGATGGTAGTCTACCAAGGATAGTTTTCATATGGAGACGGTAGACGTGAAGAACCCAATTAATATATATATTGTTATTCATTTGCAGTGCTCTGGACTTGGGGCTTCTTTCTGTTATATGTTGTCCTATTTAGTTGGGAGACCAGTCGTATATAGATATCTGACAGAAAAAGCAGTAAAATGGTCAAAACAGGTAAGGTTAGTTGAACTGAACATCTGTTCCTACAGTATTTTTATTATTTATTGTTTAAATCATGGTTATGCTGTCTTTCTGCCCAGTCAGGGTCCATAAGACAGTGAACATAATTTAAAACATTTGAGCAATTAAAAAACAGTTATAAAATAATTCAATTAAAATGCAAAACAAATGACACCAGAGGATGGCCAGTAGCCTTTATTGGGCATATGCCAGCTGAAACAAAAAAAAATCTTCACTTGCTGGCAAAAGACACCAATAGAGGGAGATAGACAAATCTCCCCGGGGAGTGTATTCCAAAATAGTGAAGGTAAATTTAAGCACTTGGGAATGATATGTAAATGGTCCATTTTTACTCCGAATCAAAAGGGTTTAGTAGGTTACTCCTCAAACTAATAATAGTATTAGATGTGGCATTTAGAATAACAGGAATGAGCATGGCATTACTACCTGAAGATAATATTTGCAATTCAAGAAAAATCAGCATTAGCAAATATATAGGTGAACTAGAGTTAAGGATGGCCAGGTCTTTTTTTGTAGAAAAAGCCCATGAGGAACTCATTAGCATAATAGGCCACACCCAACAGCAGAAACTCATTAGCATATTAGGCCACACCCCTGACAGCATGGCTCATTGGCATATTAGGCCACTCCCCCTGTTACCAGAAGTGTGCTCATCCAGCCACACCAACCTTTTGCTTCTTATTCTGTTTACCTTGTTTGTTGTCAAAACCCAGGGCTTTTTTTTTTGTAGCAGGAACTCCTTTGCATGTTAGGCCACACACCCCTAATGTAGCCAATTCTAATGAGTTTTTGCTGTTGGGTGTGGCCTATTATGCTAATGCATTC
>NW_015165293.1:352824-375208 GCF_001447785.1 Gekko japonicus
TGGAGGCCACAACTTTTTAGCAGCCCTAGGGGGAATTCTGGGGGGGGGGGGGAGCTCACATACTCCTCCACCGACATTAGTTGATTTTTTGACGTACTATATATCTCCTGTAATTCCAGATTAACCATGATAAACATTTCCTGTGGAATAATAATGTTTTTGTGTACCTTTATTTTGACTGCCAGATGTCTGCATTCTGATTTTCAAGTAGTATTAATGTGGTAAGAATTAGGCAAGTAAATTTCTAGGCTAGGATTTTTTTTAATTCAGGATTTTTATTTCCTACAGGTCGAACGGCACAGAGAACACCTCATTAACTACATAATATTTTTGAGAATAACGCCTTTCCTTCCTAATTGGTTTATCAATATAACCTCTCCTGTAATAAACGTGCCATTGAAAGTATTTTTCATTGGTACTTTCCTTGGTAAGAATTCTGATTAATATTCAAAACTTCCAAGAATGTAAATTCAGTTTTACATTTTGCATGATTCCTTAGTATATAGCCCCATCTGTTGGACAGTTGTAGAAAAATGTAGTCACTTCCATGTTCTGTTTTGTGCGTGTTCATAATTGGCTTGTTCTGTGTCTGCACATGATTCTGTATGATGTATGAGTACATTCCATTCATTTTGTGGGTGTTTGCTGGCCTCCAAGCACACAGTCCCATGTTGTATGTCTTCTGTTTCATTGTTAATACTTCTGCCTATCCTGAAAACTTTTTTGGCATCAGAGGGTTATTTAGACTGAACTATTGGTATTCCATGTAAGAAGGGGTCATTTCCTGCAGGAGCGGAGCTCCGGCAGTAAAGAGCCCAGGGGACGGGCACATGCAACAAGCCCCACCCCCTGCCCCCAGCAGCCCTCAGTCAGAGCAAGAAGCAGCCAGGTAAGTTGCAGAGCCCTCCCCATAGCTAGCAATCCCAAACAGTCCAGTGGCACCTTTAAAACCAAGTTTTATTCAGGTACAAGCTCTCCCTCCTCTGCGAGGACAGATTGCACAGTCACCCCCCCCCCCAATAGCTAGCAATCCAAAACAGTCCAGTGGAGCCTGAGCAGTGGGTGTTGCCTTCTGACACACTTCCGGTGATGTCAGGGGGTGTGGCATATGCAAATGAGTTATGCTAATGAGTTATGCTAATGAGTTCCTGCACCTCTTTTTCTACGAAATGACCCCTGCATGTAAGTATAGAAGTACATTTCTCTAATATCATTAGCTGGGTCTTTTTTAAAAAAAATGTATTTGAACATATGAAGCTGCCTTATACTGAATCAGACCCTCAGTCCATCACAGTCAGTATTGACTACTCAGACTGGCAGCAGCTCTCCAAGGTCTCAGGCTTAGAGGTCTTTCACATCACCTTCTACCTGATCCTTTTAACTGGAGATGTCGGGTATTGAACCTGGGACCTCTGCATGCCAAGCAGATGTTCTGCCACTGAGCTAAAGCCCCTTCTTCCTAAGTAACAGAAGATACTAGGCCCGGGGTGGCCAAACTCGCTGAACACACAGAGAATAAACATCAGATGTCTGCGAGCCGGAAGACATGAACGTTTTTATTGGAAAATATGCAAATTTGCTTTTTATTAACATTAAATAAGACTGTCAGAAATAAAAACAAAAGGAGTAAAACAGAAACTGGTAATGAGATTTAAAGAGGCAAATGCTTTCTCCAAACCATCGGGGGGGGCCTTTGAGAACTCATCTAAAGCTAAAGTTGCTTGCTTTCTCTGCTCCCACCCCCACCTCAAGCCTACCCAGGGAGGGCAACACTGGTTGGGGAAGGGAAGACCAATCGGGGAGGTACGTCTCCCCAGCCGCCCTGCCGGGAGCCACACAATATGTGTGAAAGAGCCGCACATGGCTCCCGAGCCGCAGTTTGGCCACCCCTGTACTCGCCAATTGAAGATTTAAAGATGTTGGGTTTTTACATTTTTTCTCTATGTGGAGGCATTTGATTTTTGTTTTCTATACTCAAGCGTTCCAGTTGCTGCTGCCTTCACTTACAATGCCATTCTGTACAGAGTTATACTCTTCAAAGTCCATTGAAATCACTGGGCTTGGGAAGGTCTTCTTCGGATGGCACTGTTAGTTTCCCTTCTTCTCCGTGTTGAAATGAGTTGGAACTAGGAGTATGCATTTGGATGTCCCTGAACAGAAAATATTCCCGAAATCAGCCGTTTCAGGTTAGCTTGAGGATATCCAAAAGGCCTTTAACACTCACAAATTTGTGGTCGTGATGAAATCTACTGGAATTTCTGGAGTGTTTTGGGGGAGGGCAGGAGGGGTAAGGAGAGAGAAGAAGCTGGCTCTGGCAAATAGCTACTTGGTGGTGCCTGTAAATTTTAAAGGGAGATCATTACCTGTGAGAACTCCAGAGGCCAGGTCTACTCTCATAAAAAAACAATAGCTCTTTAAAATGTAAAGGGACAAGATAACACCAGATAGCTGTTCAGGAACTAGAATGTATGGATAGTGAAACAAACCTGAATTGGTAAAGGTACCCCCCCTCCCAAAATTGGGACAATGGAGCAATCTGGATCTGAAACTGAAATGGATAAAATAGTGTTTTTTTTAAAGTGCTTACCCCCTGCTTGACATTTTAAAAGTGCTGAAGTTTCCCACACCTTTTCTGCCTGCTTCCTGGCTGCACTGTATTTAAAGAAATAAAAGCATCAAATGCTTCAGGGCAGTGCAATGATTGTTCCAATTTATAAAAAGGGGGGACCCGACCGACTTGATGAATTGCCGTCCAGTAAGCTTGCTATCCACTATAGGAAAGCTTTATGCTGCAATGCTTCATGGAAAGCCGGAATCTTGGGTTGAAGGAAACAATATTTTGGGAAAGGAACAAGCTGGTTTTAGAAAAGGAGCAAGTACCATCGACCATTGCCCATACCCTCCAGTTCTTGGTTGATAAAATACACGAGTTCTGGAGAAGGCATGTTGACAACTGCCTTCATGGACCTAAAATCAGCATTTGATACAATCTCTAGACCCCGGCTATGGGAAAAGCTGAAGAAATATGGCATTGAACCACGTCTCCTTTACTTAATTCAACAGCTCTATAACCATCCCTCCACCCGGGTTAGATGCAAGGAGTTAGGTCAGCTATCGGAGCCTTTCATCCTAGACTAAGGAGTCTAGCAGTGATGTTTACTTGTACCCATGTTGTTCAGTTTATATATAAATGACCTCAGACCCTGTAGCCTGAAGGAAGCATGTCATCTCCCACATTTATCCAAGCATGAAGTTCCAATCCTTCTTTATGCCAATGATGCAGTGATAATGTCTAGATCAATAGTGGGCCTCCGGAAGCTGATAATTTTTTTTGAGCTTTACTGTTATCATGAGGGCTTGTCCATCAATATGGTGAAATCCAAGGTCATAGTATTCACCAAAAGGAAAAAGGGGGAAATCTTTAAACGGGACATAGCAGGCCAACCTATGGAACACTGAAATCAGCCGTTTCAGATTAGCTTGAGGCCTTTAACACTCACAAATTTGTGGTCGTGATGAAATCTACTGGAATTTCTGGAGTGTTTTGGGGGAGGGCGGGAGGGGTAAGGAGAGAGAAGAAGCTGGCTCTGGCAAATAGCTACTTGGTGGTGCCTGTACATTTTAAAGGGAGATCATTTCCTGTGAGAACTCCAGAGGCCAGGTCTATTCTCATAAAAAAATAATAGCTCTTTAAAATGTAAGGGGACAAGATAACACCAGATAGCTGTTCAGGAACTAGAATGTATGGATAGTGAAACAAACCCAATCCTGCCCAAAAATAGCCCTGCCTTTCAGTATGACTTTTTCTGATGCTTATTGGCTACTCCTAGATGTGTCTCGGGTATAGCACTGAGAGCAGAACTAGGCGAATTATTGATGGAAGTTAGGGCTTGGATGAAAGCAGTTTTCTTTAAAGTAAAGGTTTTAAAAACTGAGGTAGGATCTACTCTAATTGGGCTTATCCAGGCAGATACACATTACAGCCAATGGGATCAGCTATTGGAAAAGAAAATGAAATGGCTAGGAGTAACAAATGATATGATTAAAAATACAGAAACTAAAGACAAGTAGAAGACAAATTTAAAAATCTGTAAGGAAATTGGATGTTACAATTACGTCTATTAGGGCGCGCCAGGTATGTTCCTGAGTCGGCTATTGCTTGGAGGGTGAGGTATAAGTGTGTGTGTGCGTGCGGGGTATAAGTGTGATAAAAATAAATAAATGTTCAACTCTTCATTTGGGAATTGCCCTCCCAATGCAACTGCCAAAATATTTCTATCGACAGTCCCAAAACTAAGAAGAGCTTTTACTTTGGCAAGACTGAACGTTCTTCCCTCTGCAGTTTTGGAGAGCAGATATAATAAAGTATCATACTCCAATAGAACATGCAGATGCTCATATCATACAATTGAAACCATTGAACATATGATTAAGGAGTGCCCTCTATTCGATGAGTTGAGGGCTAATTTAGTCACCCCTTAAAGATATGGAACTGCTAAACATGTGAGCCCAGGTGTCATGGCTACTATCTGATACCAATGATCGTGTCACCCTCTCAGTGGCAATATTCATAGGTGCAATAATTTAAGAGATTATTATAAGAGAAATAATACTGAGTAAGGCCTTTTAAAATATTTTATTTGGTTCTAATTTCTCCTTAAGGTGATAGCCGTATGAGCAGTACTAGATAGATAGAAATGCTTCAGGGACCAGAGGAAGGAAGAGAAAAACCAGTTTGGAGTGTCTCTCTTGCCTTAGGATATGCATTTATAGTTAATGACAACAGGGAAAACTCCAGCATTTGGAAGAAGCTGCTGTTTGAAGAACATATTACACTTCTAATATTAATGTTGACATTGCTGGTTAAGAAATTTGATCAAACCTGTTCAAGTTCTGTCTTTGAGATCACGTAACTCTCTGAATAGAAAGGACCTTGGCAAGGGATTAAAACCTTGATAGAACACTGCTGATAGGACAGGTCCCTGAATTGAAAATGTTTGCTAACCAAGCCTAGCTATTGAAATAATGGAAGTACTTTAATAAATGCATGTATTTGCTTGTTAATCTGAGAATAAGAGAGACAAAATAGGTAAGATGATAGGTCTTAATGAAGAGCTGAAAGGTGGGCCTCATTCTAGCTGAATTTTGGGCAATAGACATTCTGACTATAATTGTAATCTCACTCACTGGATGGAACTCAATGAGGTTACTTCTGAATAAATATGCATAGGATCACTCACCTATTGTGAAAATGGATTCCCTTAACTTTGTAGCAGATGGTAAGATTGCCTGTGCTTTCATTAGGGGCAGAAACTAGGTATGAACTAACTAATGCCCCCTGCGATTTAGTCTTCTCTTTGCTATGGCACAGATTCTGAATTTGTGCCTGAAATTGTTAGTCTTTCACCCCATGAAAGCAGCTTCAGTATGGCTTTCTAAAACATATATGACATGTTTTCAAAAGAAGTTGCAATGTGGAAAAATGGGGTTGGTGTGAAGAAGAAGAGAACAGATGTGTAGATTTTCACACTATTCTGGATGGGCTTCAGATTTAATAATGTTAAAAATATCAATTTGCTTTGAAGCTTTTCATTGTTTCTGATCTGTTCTCACAATTCTCTTTCCAGGTGTCGCACCGCCATCCTTTGTAGCAATTAAAGCTGGCACAACACTTTACCAGCTAACAACAGCAGGTGAAGCTGTTTCTTGGAACTCTGTTTTTGTTCTCATGATTCTAGCTATTCTCTCTATTCTGCCAGCTGTCTTCCAGAAGAAACTTAAAGAAAAATTCGAATGAGGGCCAGCCTGGATCTTCCTTCCCATATTTCATCTCAGGATCAGCACTATTTGTATGATCACTTTTATATTGGATCTTTAGCAATTAAAAAAAGGAGATGACTGTAAGAGAAACATATTTCTGAACTTCTTGCTCAGTTTTATTTATGGGGCACAACGGTGAAGTAATAGCGGTTGGAATAAAAGTGAGTAAAGGTATTTAAAAAAAACATGAGAAGCATTGTTTTAACTAATCTGTAATATTTAATCTGAATGATATGTGTTTGTGTGTATACACACAGACACACACACGCACACACATACATGCCTTATGTGATGATTGTGTGTGACTTGATGACTTAATGTGAATAATTCATTCCTGTTCCCCCTTTTCTGTTCATTTCTTCATTATTTATAAGTCCTGAATAATAATAATACTTCCAATTTATTGATCGCTCTTTCCCACACACCTGCGTGCTCAGAGCGATTTACAGTTACTCTTGACAATTGGACTAACAATATTCGTGGGGGATAGGGAAGACAAACATACAGCGTTTTTAATTACACACACACTGCAGCTAGCCAGGGTTTCACCTGTGGGCTGGATCAGTCATGTTCCGTGTATTCTTGTCGGCTGGCTGATGACGTCAGGGCTTCTTGATGTCATGCTGCCGCACTGCCACCAGCTGACCGACTCACTCCACTGCAGGGAAGCCGAAACAGCTCTTTCCTCTTTCGATCTTGCCGCGCCTTCAGAAGTCGCACTCGGCAGCTACACCTTCCCAGAGGGAGTGGTGTGCCCACCCCCTTATGGGTGGTCCCCAATTTATCTACTTGCCGAAGCTTTCGAATTGCTGGGTAGACGATGAGCTAGGACAAGGCTTGGTTGCTCACACCAGCACAGGGCTAGAACTGCCAAAGCTTGGCAGTTCAGATGTTATAGTTAAGCAGGGGGGAAATCCCCTGCGCCACCGCTCCCTGAAGAATATTGGACTGCCCAATGGAATAATGGATTTCCTGAGTAATGAAGAGCTGGGACAGATGATTTGCCCAGTGATGCAGATGTTCCTGTGTTTCTTTTTGCCTGTTGGTTTTACCTTAACCACAAGAATGCTGAAAGGTATCGAGTGATGTTACTTTTACAGACGTGGGGGATGGACCTGATAGATTAAAATGCTAGAATTAGAAAGTTTGCCAGTATTTCAGATGTATGACAGCTGTTTCCAAAATTGCAAAAATTGTATTAAACCAAATATTCAGCTGTCAAATATAACAACGGTCATCAGCATATGGTTGTAAGTGCACACTGAATTAGAGAAAGGGGTGGCTACTTCAGCAACAGCAAAGGGTAACTCCTGCAAATATTTCATTAAGGCCGCGGGTCACGCACACTAAATAATCCACTTTCAAACTGGATTTTTACTGTGTGAACTGGCAAAATCCAGTTGGAAATTTGCATTGAAAGTGGATTCTATAGTGTGTGTGACTACAGCCTAAATGGATTCATAAGTATGCATCATTTTTTTAGATTTCAAGTTATGTAACATGACCATGCAGAACTTGAAAGCATCGCCTCTGATCTGGAGAGCCATGGGTTGTTGTGCATACTATGCCCTGACAAACACATAAGCCTGCAGATGAAATTAATGAGAAGCACCTAAATATCTGGCAAGTCAACTTTTACACTCCCGAGGAAGCATGAGTAATCCTGTATAAATTGTATACTTTGTACATAGATCTTGCAACCCGGAAAAAATGTCCCTCTTCTGATGGAAGGCTAGCTGGTCAACTGTAAAGCTAAAATTCATTTTCAAAATGAAACTGTTTAATTATGGTTTCTTTTCAGATATTACTGGAAGGTACCTTGTTGAATCATTATTGCTGTGGCCAAGGGGTATTTTGTTTTCTGTTGTAGGGTTCCATGGTACTGTTCCAGTTTATAATGGCTCTTAGGCATATGCCTATCACCAGTGTTCCCTCTAAGCTGAGTTAGTGTGAGCTAGCTCACAGTTTTTTAGCCTCTGGCTCACACATTTTTGTCTTAGCTCAGCAAGGATGGCTCCAGAGCCAACTAAACTAATTTATGCAGTAGCCAAATCACTCGCTCACAAATTTAATGCCAGTAGCTCACAAAGTGGAATTTTTACTCACAAGACTCCACAGCTTAGAGGGAGCATTGCCTATCACCAGGAATAACTACTTTGTATGGCCATGCCCATTTCTATAAGAGGTTATGCAGCAAACCTGTCACGACCTTTTTAACGGTTTGATAAGCAAATCCAGATTACATGCCAGTTCCTATCTCTCTCTGAGTCAAGGCCAACTTGCAAACCATAGTACACAAGTAGTTGCTCACATATAATATTGGCTAGACTGAAGAAGTGTAGTCAGAGGTTACTAGATTGTACCAGTTGGCCCCCTCTTGGCTCCTGTAGAGAGCCAGTTTGGTGTCGTGGTTAAGTGTGTGGACTCTAATCTGGGAGAACCGGGTTTGATTCCCCACTCCTCCACTTGCACCTGCTGATGTGACCTTGGGTCAGTCGCAAGCTCTGGCACAGCTGTTCCTGAAAGAGCAGTTTGTGTCAGAGTTCTCTCAGCCCCGCCTACCTCACAGGGTGTCTGTTGTGGGGAGGGGAAGGAGTTTGTAAGCCGCTCTGAGACTCCAAGTGAAGGGCGGGGTATAAATCCAATCTCCTCTTCTTCTTCCTTTTAAATGTATGGGCTCTCTGAATGGCATTCCCCTCCTACTTAGTTTATAAGCCATCCAAAATGTGGAGCATTCCTTGACTTTGACTAAAGGTCCTATGTGGCTCTTTAAGCTTTAATTCCAGGCTATGGAATTCTTCAGATTTCTGCTTTGCCAATTCAAAAGCAGTTGAGGATAAACAGTACTGTAATTAATTCAAACTAAGATGCTTGGCGAATAATCTGAGACATAAAATGCAAGATTGACAGCTGTGGAATATAGAAATGGTTGAGCACTCTTGTGTGCTTAAGAAACCATTAGGTACCATACACACACAGCGAGTTAAAAGTCTTGTGAAAAATAGAACGGAACTAAGGTTGGAAATAGAGGTGACTTCAGAGCTCTGTGATTGGCTGTACTTTCTCTTTAAATATGTACAAATAGCAACCAGGCATACTCCAAATTTAGGATGAGATGTTGATGGCGCAAGGAGCATAACTCATCCCACACCTGCTGTTTGGTCTCCATGTAGTCTACTCAAATACATATAGAGAAAGGAATATGTAGGGGAAGGTTTACCATCTGTTTGCCCACTTACAGTCTGAATCCATACTGGGTCTCCATGTTTCAGATTGGTTGACATTTAGGGAGATGGGAGAATCTCCATTGCCAATCTCCAGTGTCTTGGCCTCCAGTTTCTGGCCCTTAGTTGTGACCAAGTTTTGCTTTATTGTGCCCATTGTCTGCTTTTAAATCCAGTTCTATAAATGGAAAATGCTATACAGGATTACTGTTGCTGGGAATTCTGTGGTTGAAGTTGCACAGCACTCAGTGCGTAACTGAATTAGATGATAAATTATTAGCAAATTCTGCAGCAGTCAGGCTTTTGAGGAAATGACTTGTCTGCTGAAAAAACTGCTTCAACGGAGCATTTGAAATATTACTATATAGAAGTGTTTGGAAGTACTACTGTTACCTTCTGCAGCTCTGTTTTCCTGCAAGAGTATGGGTTGAGTCATTTTACCACAGTGTTATGTATAAATGCACAGGAAGTATGTGCATATACTTTTTGCCCTCTGTCTTCTATTTATGTAGCTTTAATTGCCAGAACTATTTTTTACATTTGTGTAATGAATTTGTGTTGTGGCTAAATGCTTGGTTCTCTAACTGGCCAGAGTATTTTACCACTTAAACAGATTGGTTCAAAAATGGGCCAATACTGTCGTAACAACTCATGTGTTTACATGATGCTGAACCTTGTTGGCCTAAACAGTAGAACTGTCTGTGGCAGTGTTCTCATCCACTTCATATTCCAGGAGTGCTCTTCTGTGCAGAGTTACTGCAGTGTAAGTCAACTGAAACCAGTTGGCTTAGAGTAGTGTAACTCTGCATAGGTCTGAGTTGGAGATTGGCTATCTATCAATGGTGTCATGTCCTTGCTGATTTGAGCCAATTTAGGGTCAACTTTTCCTTCTGTCTTGTGTTCATCCAGAGTACCATTTCACTAGACAGAGGTTAATTAGGTGTTTTGAAATCTTTTGTACCACAGAACAGACTTAGACTTTGTAGCTGTGTGGTTTTATTACTTTTCAATAGTGTGAAGACGAAATAGTTTGTGATGCAGTTGGCTTAATGAACTAAAGCAGCTTTTTATTTTGTGTGTAAGTCCTTAGTCTTCTTTTGTAGAACCTTAACTGGCTCACAGCCCACCATTTTTCATCTTGAGGAAGCATCTAGAGTAATTGCAGGACCAGTACGTCAGCATGCAGAAATTTGTTGGTTATATTTTAGTCTTTCCAAGTTCTGGAAAGCACTGGCAATAAATAAAGAAATTATATAAGCATAAAATATTAGGTAGCTCTGTGGCAAAGCATTAATTTAAGAGTATTGAATTTCTACTGTTCAGACAGGAAAAGAGGTCTTGTCTTCAAAACCGCAAAGATTTTAAATGGGTAACTAAGACTTGTTTGTTTTCAAGGATTTTGAACTATTAACATTCTCTGGAGTTTATAATTCAAAATATGATTACATGTCTCATATATTTTACAATAAAACAACATTCATCCAATAAATGAAGTGTTAGTAGCATTTCAACTGAACAGTTTCTGTGGGGGGATGGGGAAGACTTCAAGATGTTCTGAAATCGACACTTGGGACTAACAACTCTTTAAAAAAAAAATAGTGTAGTATCTCCCATTCTAAGATCAGGTTCTTCTTCCACAAACATCTATGGTTGAAGCTCAAGTTCTGGCTTTTAAGGATTCCCTTCCCTTAGGCTCTCACTTTTCTTAGTGTACTGGCATTGTACATGGCACTTTACTGAGGAACATAAACAAAAAGTTCCTTCCTTGTGGAATTTTTAATCCGAGTTAGCCAGTGGAAAAAAACAGGGAGGAGGGAAGGAAGGAACAAAGGAACCAGAGTGGAATGTCAGCAAATCACAAAGACTAGGGAATACTTATCCATCATACAGGAAAGAGAAATAAAGTGGTTTTATTGTGTGTGGGGGAGTTATTTTACTTCAATTAATTACAGTAGAACCTGTGTTGTATAGCGGTTAGACCTTTATGAGTCTGAAGACACCTTTTGAATTCTGTTACAGAGAGCCAGTTTGGTGTAGTGGTTAAGTGCGCGGACTCTAATCTGGGAGAGCTGGGTTTGATTCCCCACTCCTCCACTTGCACCTGGCTGGATGACCTTGGGCAAGCCATAGTTCTGGCACAGCTGTCCTTGAAAAAGAGCAGTTTCTGCAAGAGCTCTCTCAGCCCCACCTACCTCACAGGGTGTCTGTTGTGGGGAGGGGAAGGGAAAGGAGATTGTAAGCCGCTCTGAGACTCTGGGTAATGAAGGGCGGGGTATAAATCCAATCTCCTCTTCTCTTCTTCTTCTCTTCTGGAGAGTGGTTGGTAGGTGTAACCATAAATGGCTGCCACAGGAGGCAGTCAACCATACCAGTAACTCAAGGGTAGATTTTCAAGATTTCAGGCAGAAGCTCTAGTCTAGCAGGATGCCTTTTATAAATATTATATTCTTGCATACATGCTGCTTACCTTCAGTAATGCCGTGAAAACGTTTATGTTGTGGTGGCTACTGCTGAAATGGTTCTTTAAAATCTGCACAGCCGATCAGATGTCCAATGTCCAATCAAAAGCCCTGCTGGGCAGAAGCCCCACCTGGCCCTGCCCAATTTCTAAAAACACTTGTTGGTTGCCACATTAGGTTAGTGTGTCATACTTGGACCTGAGAGGAGGAGGAGTTGTCGTTCAGTTGCACAGTCGAGTCCAACTCTTCGCAACCCCATGGACCGCATCACGCCAGGCCTACTGTCTTTGATGGCGTAATGCCGGAGAATCAAGGCTCCCCTCCGCCCTGACGGTCCAGTCGCTGTGTGGCCTTCGGGCACAAGCTGGTTTGACTGGGACAAGCACCGGAGATTGAGTGGAAGATCGTTAAAATGCAGCGTGGTCAGAGAATCTGACTGACAATGAATGTGAGTTCTGAATAAAATGGACTTTTAAAAAAAGCGGATTCCCCCTCCATGCGGAAAGAAGCGGATGCAAAGAGGGACGCCTCTTATGCGAATAACCGATAAACGACGCAGAGGGGGAAAAGGGGAGGAAAGTAGCGCGTGTGTTGTGAGAGACTTGATTTTTGACATTGTGAGCGAGTTTCTCAAGTCGGGAGAAAGCGGTGGGAAGTGTAAACAAACCAGAAAAATGGCGGCCCAGCGTGCAAAGTTAAAAATGAAACCGCCAGGCAGTCAGAGTCCCAAACCGGAAGAGGGTGCAGATGTCATTAAACTACTAGCGGATATGCTCAAGCCGGTGATGGAACTACTCGATGGTATTAACCAGCAACTGACTGTGATGAACAAGAACTTTGCATCTCAACAGCTCCAGCTGAATGAAACGGAAAAGAAAGTGGAGCAGGCTAATGAGAAAATTCAAGAGATGGACACCACAAGTAAGAAGTTGAAGAAAAGACTGGGAGAGGTGGAAACAAAGCAAAATCTTCAAGAAAACTGTACACTGCAACTAAGCCAATATGATTCTCAGGTTCCAGGAAGTTCCTGAAGCAGCGAAAGAGGACCTGAGGAGTTTGCTTAGCAAGATTATCGCTCCAGTGATAGGCGGATGAACTAGTAAAAGATATGGAGGTGGCCTATAGGGTATACTCCAATTATATTAAAAAAATAGCCTACCTGGAGAAATTGTGGTCAGATTCTCAAGAAGACAGACCAGAGATGCTATTCTAAAAGCAACATCAACAACTCCACTGAAAATGGGAAATGTAACGATCAAGACACTAAAAGACATTCCATTTGAAATTCGGCAAAAGAGGAAAAATTACAAAGATTTGATTGCTTTTCTTCAAACTAATGGAATAACGTACAGGTGGGTGATCCCGGAAGATGTCATCTTTAAGATCAACAATAAAAGAGAGAAGATAGACTCCATTTTCAAGGCTAAAGAGTTTTTGCGGCGTCAGCTTGGAACAGAGGAAGAGTCTAAGGAGGAAGAAACGAAATCCAGTGACTCTGCTACCTCTGGAACGGAAGAAGACTCTGCTACAGAAACGGGTGCTGGACCTGCCAAAGTTGTCTACGATTTTAGAGACAGAAAGCCGAAGTAAAGGCAGAAGGACTTGGAAACTGGCCTTTTGAAGCAAAGAACACGAAGATGATCAGAAAGTTCTCTCATAACAACTAACATAATAACATATAAACATGGAAGATGAGCAGAAACTCTACAAGTATATTGTGATAGTAACACTTGTGGTACTAACATTTACACTAACAGAAATAAGATCTCCTCCTCTTGGGTTTTTAGTTTAGTGTGGTTATCTTTCCTTTATCCCTAGTTGTAGTTCCCCTTCCTAATTTTCTTTGTAGTTTGTAGTTTAATGCAAAATAAAAAAATATCCCTTCAGGGGTTTAAAAAAGAAGAAGCCAAAGGGCAGACTTCTAAATGTTCCTAGGAATAAACAAGAAAATCATCCCTGCAAGGTTGGCCACTTGCAGAATGAGTTTCCACTAAAGATTAACCAGTAGGTGGACACTTTAAGTCTAAAGTACTGGAATTAGATTGAAGTATCTGAAGTCCAGAACAGCCAGGTATAGTCAAAGTATTTTTTTATTAAAGAGTGCAAGAATATTTCGAAGGAACATAACAGTAAGAAAGAAAACAAGCTACCATTTATGGTCCTAACTACACAGTGAGATATTAATTCAAAGTTACCCCTCTTGGTTGAAGTAGTCAGCATTTAAAGTGTCTTTGTTCAAAGAGGATCTTGTATGTGTGCATGTGTGTGCGCGTGCCAGATAGGCGTTTGACTTACGGCAAGATTAGCCCATTGCCTCGGGATAGCTGAAGCTGGCTGCTCCAACTGCAACTAACCACAAAGAACAGAAATGCTAAACTTCTTAAAGTGGTATGGTTTGAACAGGCTGGGGCCCTTTACCCCATCCAAAACTCAGACTACCAAAGTTATCTTGACCTGTGAGAACAAATGGCTCAGAAGAGAAACAGTTTATGATGGGAAGCTTCCCTTCTGTAGTGTAAATCAAAGCATCAAAGGAAGGAGTGACCTGTGGTTCAATAAACAAATGTTGTTGTTCTGTTTGTCTCTGTTATTCAAAGGCACGAAGTCGACTTGCCAACTTTCCCATGTCGCAAAGAATAAAAAACAACTGTGAACTAAATTTCCTGCAAAATATTCACAAAGGAGACTTCATCAAAGTAAAATGCATCTATTGTATGGAATAAATCTATCCATATAATCCATCATGGGAAAATGCAGAAGCAAAAGAATAAATATACAAGAAAAATATCCAAAAAGTCCAACACTTTTCCTAGGTAATTTTTCCAGTGTTTCAGACTTCTGGTCCTTCCTCAGGAACAAAGAACAACTACTGAGAGTCTCATTCTATCTCCTTTTAAGATAATGCTTTTCTATTACTTCAACATTGGGCAAGGTCTCCTTAGCTCTAATCAGCACCCCTAAAGGCTGCTTCAGTGTATCAGGACCAAAACATGTCTTTCCCATGTCAACAACCAGATGTTTCCCTTCAACCCATAGTGCTGCCCTAGATCATAACGTTAAGCCTGAGTGGTGTTTAATTAAAGAACAAGGAATTGAGCCAGAGGTCCAATTCCTTGATGGGGGAATAGCAGTTGCTAATATTCAGAAATCTTTAAATGTGACTGTTAACTGGTGCTTGGCTGTCTGGTTTTCAGAGCATGGAAAAAATTGACTCAGCAAATAATAAAACTGGCAAGTTTTCAAATCAGGTAGTTACATAGATGTTTCCGCTTTCGAGCAAGGGAACCTTTACCTTTACCTTTTTAATATTCAGAAATCTTTAAATGTGACTGTTAACTGGTGCTTGGCTGTCTGGTTTTCAGAGCATGGAGAAAATTGACTCAGCAAATAATAGAACTTGGCAGGTAGTTACATAGATGTTTCCTTTCCTTATAGATGTACTGTTGAGTTTAGGGAGGGGTTGAGTCTATATAACCAATGGCTATGCTGTCTGGTTTTCAGAGCATGGAAAAAATTGACTCAGCAAATAATAAAACTGGCAAGTTTTCAAATCAGGTAGTTACATAGATGTTTCCTTTGCTTATAGATGTACTGTTGAGTTTAGGGAGGGGTTGAGTCTATGTAACCAATGGCTATCATGTTTGCTGTTCTGTTGTCTGGTGGTGTACTTGCCAGCCATAGTGATGTCTTACTCCCCCTCCTTAGCATACAAGTAATGTTCTAGATATGGTGGGAACGGGTCATTTCGTAGAAAAAGAGGTGCAGGAGCTCATTAGCATAACTTATTAGCATAACTTATTTGCATATGCCACACCCCCTGACGTCACCGGAAGTGTGTCAGAAGGCAACAACCACCACTCAGGCTCCACTGGACTGTTTTGGATTACTAGCTATTGGGGGGGGACATGCAGATCTGTCCTCGCAGAGGAGGGAGAGCTTGTACCTGAATAGAACTTGGTCTTAAAGGTGCCACTGGACTGTTTTGGACCAAGGCCCCCCCGGCGGGGGCTCTGCAACTTACCTGGCTGCTTCTTGCTCTGACTGAGGGCTGCTGGGAGCAGGGGGTGGGGCTTGTTCATTGTGCCCGCCCCCTGGGCTCTTTACTGCCGGAGCTCCGCTCCTGTGCGCTCCTGCAGAAAATGACCCCTGGTGTGGGAATAGATGCAAATTTAACATTCCCCCCCACACACACACACACTCGGCGTTATGTTCACAACAGTGGTGTTCACAACGGGGCAGTCATACTTGTGCCCAGCTGGGTGAAATATGAGAGATCTGTGATGAGGACTGGAGGTCTCTTGGTGTCTTTTATTTTTCTTAAAATAAGTTGGTGTCTGATTTAGACCAAGGCGCAGTATTATGGCTGGGGATGTTAATCCTTTTCCACATGTACCTCAGTAAATAAGTCATTTCCATGTGCTGTTGGTCGCATGCCACTTAAGTGATAGGTTCTGCTTGTCCTTTCAAAGGTCTTATTCAAGCTGTACTGATTTTTCATCTTAAGTAAGCAGTCTTTCCAAACAAGCTGAATTCAAAGAGCCACTTTAAATATACTAAAGGACTTGATAACGGAAATTTGACCTTCCCCTCCTTCTCAGCACCCAATTTCCCTGTTTCAAAAGATGTTTCACACCACCTCTTTTCTTGCCAGTGAATATTAGAAATATATTCTAACATTCCTTTTATTAAATGTTACACGCCCCATCCACAACGTGAATATTACAAGACTTCTAGTTGCTTTTGTGTGTAGTATACCAGGATGCTGATTCATAGAAATGCGTTAAAATGTTTATGATAGACTTGGGTAACCTTCAGAATGCAAATCAATGCAGTGATCTGCAGAGAGTATGAAGCAATAGAATAGTTGGCAACGGGAAAGAAATGACCCGAGAGAATTCTCAGGTTCTTGTGTGCAAGCCCTTGGGTGTAAAATGGCTTCTTTGTGTATTCTAAATAAGAAGTGTTAAACAAGACAAATGAGAGCATGTACTATATACAGAGAAGGCTTGAAGAAATTTCTGTTATGTCTAGTGACATTAGATTAGAGCACAGTGGACATTTTTTACCATTAGGCATTTGACCCAGATTCACATTTTGCCACAGTATGAGCCAGTCCAAAATACAGTTGATTTCAGCTTCTCTCTTCTATTTCCCCTTCCCCTTTTGGGGGGGAACCTGATTATCTTTACTCATTGAGGCTTTCGCATAGTAATCAGTTTTCAAAAAGTTAAAGTGCGACTATCATGTTTATTTTTAAGTTGCTGTCACCCCACCCCCTTCTTCCCTGAGAGCTCAGGGGGAAAAATGATGCAGCCTTCAAATAATTTCTTTCTGCCTATATGAATTGGACTCACAGGCCCATTGATAAAAAAGGATTGCTGTAACAGCAGGGTAGCAGAGAACTGGGACCCAGTAATCCTTGCCCCCGTTTCCTGTTGGCTATATTTGATACTACTGCTTTGGTAATTACTATGGTAACTGCTGCTGGGTCATCTAAATGCTGCCAAGATCCACATGTACCACGCTTTCATTCTGGTGCTTTGGAAAACTTGGAGCAATGGCTGGATGCTCCTGCAGCTATTCAGTCAGGTTTAACACTTGGCTACCTTTGCACAAGTGTGCGTCTTGTAGCAGCAGGATGCTAATTACAGTACTGGGATAATAAAACTTTGTTGGTCTTAAAGGTGCACTGGACTCAAACTTTGTTCTGGAGCGTCAGACCAACATGGCTATCCACCTGAATCTATCTACAGTACTAGGAGTAAGCTAGCAGGAAAGAGCTATTGCAAAGGCAGGTTAAAACTTAGCTACCTACATTCAAGTCCTTACCATGTTTGCCTTAAATCGAGAATAGTTCCAGTTGGCTTCCACTCCATTATGGCAAAAATATCTTGTATTGTCTAATAATTTAGTCCCAGGCAATGTTCCCTCTAAGCTGTGGAGTCTTGTGAGCAAAAATTCTACTTTGTGAGCGACTGGCCTTAAAGTTGTGAGCGAGAGATTTAGCTACTGCATAAATTAGTTTGCTCTGAAGCCGTCCTTCCTGAGCTAAGACAAAAATGTGTGAGCCGGAGGCTAAGAAACTGTGAACTAGCTCACACTAACTCAGCTTAGAGGGAACACTGGTCCCAGGCCTTCCCAGACAATGCCAAACATTCTTTTTTTAAAAAAAAAATCTTTGCAAGAAACTGGTTCTCTTTGTGTGAAATACTCATTTGGGTTGAAACGCCTGAACTGAATTCCAATTAGACTGGTCTTATTCTTTTATATTCTGTAGGGTCAAATTGTTCCTGTGTGAGCCAAGTGACTGTTGGACATAAACATGAGGATTGGCCATGTGAAGGCTGTTTTATGCTGCTAAAGAATTAGTTTTTCACAGTTAGTGAGAACTAGCATTGAAACTGGGGCTCCACGTGGTACAATTTAGCACTATATTCTACAATAATAATCCAGTAATGGCTGTTCTTGTGGCCTTGAGCCAGATATCTGGAAAGGCGGGATATAAATATAAACAATAAAATAAAAGATATAAATATAAACAATAAATAATAGCCAATGTCATGATCTTTGTCACAGTGTAGGGCAATACTAGCTACTGTTTTGCCCCCCTTTTCACTGTTGCCGCCACCACCTTGGGGTGAAATCCAGCCCTTCTTTCTCTTGTGGGTTGCTCCAAGGTCAACCTCACAGGGGTGTCACACTGTAGCATACCAAGCAGCTGGGCAGATGGGTAAAGAGTTTTGCACTCAAGAAGAAGAGGAGTTGGTTTTATATCCCGCCCTTCACTACCCAAAGGAGTCTCAGAGGGGCTTACAATCACCTTCCTTTCCTCTCCTCACAACAGACACCCCGTCAGGTAGGTGGGGCTAACAGAGCTCTGAATGCTGTGACTGACCCAAGGTCACCCAGCTGGCTTCATGTAGAGGAGTAGGGAATCAAACCCGGTTCTCCAGATTATAGTCCTGCCGCTCTTAAGCACTACACCAAATTTAAACAAACTTTATTTCTGCAAGGCACAAACTCAGGGTACTACAAAAGTACAGGATCTAGGTGCACTAAGCAAAATAAACAAAAGGGCAGTTACTAAGATACGTACAATTTATGGTATATTTGATCTTTGGTAGTTGCAGGATGCACCTGCCCCTGGTGCATCTGCAACCCCCTTTAGCATCATTCTCCTCTTTCATCCTTCATGGTAAACTAACACCAAGCACACACACCCAAGCACGGACGCAGAAGAGCTCCCTAAATGAAGGAGGGTTTCCCTTGCTCGAAAGCCAGTCGAATCCAACGCTAGGGATGCGGTGCTCATCTACGTTTCCAAGCTGAAGAGCCAGCGCTGTCCGAAGACGTTTCTGTGGTCATGTGGCCGGCATGACTAAACACCAAGGTGCATGGAACGCTGTTACCTTCCCACTGAAGTGGTACCTATTTATCTACTTGCAATTTCTTGCTTTCGAACTGCTAGGTTGGCAGGAGCTGGAACTAGAGACGGGAGCTCACTCCGTCATGCGGCACACTCGGGTCTCGAACTGCTGAACTACCGACCTTCCACAGCCTGCAGTTCAGCATCTTAACCACTTGAGCCACCGCAGCTCCTACATAGGGTCAAATCCTATGCCGAAGGATAAACGGACACAAATCTGATATCAAGAATCACAAGAGCAATCTTATTGCATTTTTAAATCAGGTTACTAGCCCAGTACATCACAAGAATGCTGTAGACATCACATACCTTTGTCAACAAAGTCCGATAATTTGGATAGCAAACTGATTAATGTGGGCTACATAACAGGGCTGTTAGGTAGAGTCACAGCTGGCTACAGAACTGTATTCATTGTGCATATTACTGGTCCTTCAAGAGAGAGGTTTCATTTATTTATTTAAAACATTTATTAGCCACCTCTCTGCCTTGTGGAACTCAGGGCAGAATAATTCATAAAAGACCATAATTTAAAATCTCAATCAGGACTAAATTATTCAAATGCAGTCCTAAATAAAACTGTCCTCAACTGCTTTCTAAAGATTGGAAGTGAGGAGGGCCAGGTTTTGAGTGGGGTGCAGCTCCCAAGCCCAGAAATATTCAACATTTTTATTAACGTCTCGGATGGAGGAATGGAGAGAATCCTCATTGAATTTGTAAGTAACATGAAACGGGGAAGGCCAGAAAACGTCTTAGGAGACACAAAGTTTGAAACGATACTGAAAATGAACATTTGCCATTTTATCTGAAGATACAGAAACAGAATAGTAACCACTATTGCAGGTATTTGTATAATTTAGATTAAGTAATTGGTTTGTGGAAGACTCATCCTGGAATCTTTATATGGCCCATCATAGGCATAAATGGCTCCATGCTGCGCAGGGAGTTGGTGAACCCACACTCAGCCACACAATTTAGTAAAGCCTGGGCATTAAGTTACCACAGGTTATATCCAACAGGCAGAAAAGAGATGGGGGGTCACATGGAGCCTGCTGCAATTTTGTGAAGTAAAATATCCAAGATTTGAGCCTCCAATTTCAGAACCAAAGGAAGAGATTATTTTGATATTAACACCATTATTAACAAAATTCCTCTTGACTGCAATCATATGTGAAGTATTCTGCAAGTGGAAGAAGGGTCTATTTAACATTTAGTTGGTGATGTGATATATACTGTTAGCCAACTAAGTGGGATCAACATTGGCTTGAAGAACAGATTGCTGCTGGCCACATAATGCACTAAGTCCCCAGATCTTTTAGAAGAGACTGAAGGGAACTCTTCTTTCTCTGGCTCAATGTGCAAGGAAGAAATATTTCCTACAGCACTATACCTGAAGTGGAAAGCATGAGCCAGTTTCATTCTCCAGTGCTTTACAAGTTTCTACAGGGTAGGTGGGAGCTGGAGTGGCTCAAGTGGTTAAGACGCTGAACTGCAGGCTGCGGAAGGTCGGTAGTTCAGCAGTTCGAGACCCGAGTGTGCCGCATGACGGAGTGAGCTCCCGTCTCTAGTTCCAGCTCCTGCCAACCTAGCAGTTCGAAAGCAAGAAATTGCAAGTAGATAAATAGGTACCACTTCGGTGGGAAGGTAACAGCGTTCTGTGCGCCTTGGTGTTTAGTCATGCCGGCCACATGACCATGGAAACATCTTCGGACAGCGCTGGCTCTTCGGCTTGGAAACGGAGATGAGCACCGCAACCCTAGAGTCGGACTCAACTGGCTTTCGAGCGAGGGAACCTTTACCTTTACCTTACAGGGTAGGTGAGGAAAAACATTCAGAGAAGGGGGGGAAATAGGAACCAATGGTTTACCCAGTTAGAAACACTATCTATATCCTTTATTAATCCAGAAAGACATGAAACTGTTTTTACTGAACCAGCTCATTGGTCCATCAAGATTCGTATTGTCTAACTAGACTGGCAGCAGGTCTCCAGAGGTCTTTTGTACCACTTATGACCTGGTTCTTTCAAATGGAGATGCTAGGGATTGAACCTGGGAGCTTCTTCATGCCAAGGAGATGCTGTACCAGTGAGCCATAGTATCCCCCACGCCAAGCACATTGGAGGTGTGTTGCAGAAGATGTTTGGGTGCAAATCTGAAGACTGCATACAGCTGTGTGTTACACAAGAGATGTGGTAGTACTTTCTGTGGCATTACAAGAAGGGCTGTAGTGTACCTTTCGAATGCACACTGATTGATGCTCCTCAAAATGTGAATGCCCTCAAGTGTCCCTTATTAAACAGTTGTAGTGGAACTAATATGGGATTAAAGAGTTTAGAGGAAGGATGAGGATCCTGCAAAAAAGCAACATTCTTTGGCTGTTTTCAAATGGTGACGGTGAAAGGGCCAACAAAGGAAAGAAGGCTAAGAAAAGAAGGAAAATGCTGGATGGCACCAATGTTCCAAGCTGTGCAGTCTTGTGAACAAAACTTATACTTTGTGAGCTGCTGGCATTAAAGCTGTGAGCAAGTGATTTGGCTGCGGCATAAATTAGTTTTGCTCTGGAGCCGCCCTTCCTGAGCTAAGACAAAAATGTGTGAGCCGGAGGCTAAAAAACCGTGAGCTAGCTCACAGTAACTCAGCTTAGAGGGAACGCTGGGTGGCACTGACAGAAACAGAGAAACGGGGCGAGGAGGAGGAACGCTTAGTACAAAGGGGCGTATGGGGGAGACAAAGGGAGGCAATACACTTGGCGTAGAGGGCAGGCTCGCTTGCCGACGCCGTGCTGAAAAGAAAAGACAAAAAAAAAACAAACCCATCCTGCGACTGGACAGAAGGACGGATCTGATCGCTCCACGACTCACTTTCCTGCGCTGAACTCCCCTGCAGCTCTCGGAGCCAGGCGGCCAGGAGCAGTGTTCCCTCTAAGCTGAGTTAGTGTGAGCTAGCTCACAGTTTTTTAGCCTCTGGCTCACACATTTTTGTCTCGGCTCAGGAAGGATGGCTTCCAGAGCAAACTAATTTATGCAGTAGCCAAATCGCTCGCTCAGAACTTTAATGCCAGTAGACTCACTTTCCTCCGCTGAACTCCCCTGCAGCTTTCGGAGCCAGGCGGCCAGGAGCATCACGTCATCCCTTCCACTTACTGCGCGTGTGCAGCATTGCGGTTCTCCCTTCCATCCCTCCCCGGCTCCGAAACATCTGGGGAAGGGGGGGCGCAGAGAGCGCGAGCGAGCGAGCGTCCTGCGATGTGTGTCTGCCCGCCCGAGTGTCAGGCCTGCTACCCACAATGCTGTGCGGCCCTGGCCGCTCCGCTCCGTCATGGAGGCAGCAGCGGGGGCCGCTCCTGAGGCAGCCGCATTGGTCCCAGCCGGGGAAACAGAAGCCGCGGCGGCGGCGGCAGCGGCGGCGTCCCGACCCCTCTCTCCTTCCCGCCGGGCGCCTTGAGCCGCCTCGCCTCCC